>NC_044207.1:32403073-32466228 GCF_900880675.1 Sparus aurata | reverse complement strand
GGACACCTTTAACCAGCATGCATCACGATTATGCAGCGCTGCGCAGCTGCTTGATCTTGAACTCGCCTATTATAACATCAGGTGACCTCAGCCCAGGCCGCTGGAGGGCCTTCTGTTCACTGATTGGTCGCTCAGAATTTAGAATCAAAATGGTCGCAGCTGATTGGTTGTGGAGTGGAGGAGAAGGGCGGGGCCAGTCACAAACGGTTGACCCCTGATGGAGCGGGTCACGACACTGAGGAGAAACAAGATGGAGACACAGACACTCTTTAATCTGGGTCAGTACTTAAACTTTATTGTGATGACACAGAAATGTGTGTTTAACTGAAGTTCAGTCGAGTTAATTATTTCCGAGTTCAGCTGAAGAAGGGAGGTTTCCGTTAGCAGCTAATGCTAGCTGACGTTAGCTTGTAGGTGTTAGCCTCGGCTAGGTAACGTTTTCGCGGGCCTGAACAAACGATCCGGTCCAGACTCTGACAGCACACCAGAACTTTTTATATCATGTTGTATAACTCACGTCACTTTGGTATATTAACAGCTGCGCAATTATGACCCATTAAGTTTATTTAATCAGACCGGGAGAACGACTCCATCCGTGATCGATTAACCAGGTGTCACTCAGCCTGCAGTCGGCTGCACCTGCTCTGAGACTCTCTGCTGTCACATCCCGCCTGTAAACAGTCATTGTGGCGCAACTTCTGCTTTTTAATGTTGGCCTGCTGATGTTTGTATAAACTGTAGGTGCACCTGGTTGAGTGACGTCGTTGTTTTTGATCGGCTACGTAATTAACAAGCCTCCTCCGCCCAAACTATCCTAAATGGAGGCATGTATGCAGCAACCAGGGGTGCTGAGGAGGCTGTAACATATGCCGAATTTACAAGAAGGCCCAAATTATTAAGAATTTGTCATTAAAGGCGTTTCAGAAAGTGTATACAGTTTCTCCTCACTCAGCAACTCACAAAAATAAACGTTTTTTAAAGGGAGTCTGGGGACTTTCTCTCCCTCTTAATCTCCATGCTGCTCCTGACTAGGGCTGTAACGATACACCAAACTCACGATTCTTCGCTCCGAGTGAACGACCACCTGCACCTCTTCTATAACAGGTAAGGTAAGTTTATTATTGTTGTCATTTTGCTCCTCGTTATGCCAGCAGTTATATTAAGTGTGTGATGTGCAGTTGATAAGTTTAAGAGTGGGAAACCACTAGTGTGGTCCTTTTTACAGTTTGTATAAAAAAAAGTACTCAAGTATAACATTTTAGTTTAGATCTTGTAAGTTCATGACAAGTGGTTGAATTTTACTTTAAAAAGCTTTACAATCTCAGGAAACCAATAACTAAAAATAAATTGGTTTTCACTGCCTCCTCCATATTAAATGGATTTACATTTGTACAACACTTTTCCAGTCTACTGACCGTCAGAGTGCTTTACAACACTTGTCACATTCACCCGTTCACACACACATTCATACACTGATGGCTGCCATGCAAAGTGCCGACTGCTCATCAGGAGCAATTTGGGGTTCAGTAACTTGCTCAAGGACACTTCAACATGCAGCTGAGGGAGCCGAGGATTCGAACAGGTGACCTTCCGATTACTAGACGACCCGCTCTACCTCCTGAGTTACAGCCGCCCAAAAGCCGTGTTTGGTCTGGTGCGTTCAGACCAAACACAAGGAGAATGTATGTAACACGTGTGAGTTTGATGGCCGGATTATCAACTTTTACTCGCGTTGCTGACGTCTGGAGCTGCGTCTGGATGACTGCAGCTTCCAGCTCTACCTGAGGCTGACCGTGTCCAGGTCTCACCTGCAGAGCGTCTGTCCATCTGCCTCCACTGAGTGGCAGCTTCCTAACAGGTACGTTAAAATTAATAACTGGTAACTGTGACCAGCAAGTAAATGTAGACTGAATTAATCTGTTTTACCACATCAGTGTTTATAAATCTGGTTTTATAAATAATGAGGGTGTAAAGATCCAGACCCTGGATTGAAGTTATTGATCAGTGGACTGAAGCTTAGCTGCTAATTCTGCACAGCATCTCCACTCTTGTTTCAGGTTAAATGTCACAGTGAGGCTCTTATGAAGGTTTAGCTAGCACACCGTCCCGTTGTCTGTGAGGCGTAAACATTTTATAAGTAGGATTTTATAAGAAATAAGGAAAGTTGCACACAAGTCTGTATAAAAGTGGATGCTAGAACAGCTAGACGGATATCAGACAGTTCCTCCTGCTGCTGGTCATCATTTCATGCTGACTGTCAGACTGAGACTCCTGTTCATGGCTGTGTGAGACAGTTTATATTCATAATGTCTAAATGTGTCTTTTTAGTCTGCAAAACTTAGAATCACTCTGATGTGTTATTCTGAAAGATACCATGGTCTTGGTTCTGAAGTCGTCAGTTACCTCTGGAACTCTTCCAGTAGTTCCAGTGAAACTGCTGGTCTGACTGCAGACCTTTGACCTAGAAAATATATGAAACAAAAATATGAATTTCTTATTTACAACACAAAGTGTAGTCCTTCAGTGCATCGTCCTCTGAACACCACAGGGTGGCGCTGCAACACACAAGCTGCAACAAGAAGCCTTCACTCAGGGCTGTAGCAAATAAGTGTCAACTGTCCATAACAAGTGATGGATTACTCATAAAAAGGTGAGTAACCATGTTTAATTTAAAAAGCTCTGTATGATGTGATGTGGATGCTTCTCACAGCATCCGCAGCTTCTGCTTTTCCTCTTTTGTAGTGAATTGTTTACAGGGTGCGTTTATGTCTCAGGGGGAAAGTTATTATCAGTATTATATTTAGACATTTCATTTGTATCATTGCAGGTTTGAGTTCTGATGCACAGTGGGGGGGGTCACTGTCATGTTGAACTTGTGTAGATTGTAGTTCAGTGTTCTGGGTATTTGAGTATATTGAAATGGAACAAGTGACAGTCTGATGGTGTTCTGTGTTTTCCCTGGAAGAGGTTTGGTTTGTGAAATGTTTTCTTTGCCGTGACCGTTCTCACTTTCTGTTCTGTAGAATCTTTACCAGAAATACATGGAAACATTGCTCAAGTGCACAGAGGATTGTCTGCACCTCTTCTATAACAAGGTAGGTTTTTATTTTATTCTGTTTTGTTTGAATTTTTTTGCCACTTTACACTTTAAACAGAAACTTTGGTAATTGTCAGTAAGCTTTGTATCGCTACAATCCTGGTATTGTATGCAATACCAGTCCTAACAACATTTTTTGTGATCAAAATAAACTCATCTCTACTGAGGAGGAAAACTTTTTCTTCCTGAACTTTATCATCTGAGGTTTGTTTATCAGGTATCTGATGGTTTAAAGGAAGGGGTCACATTTTATTGTCATAAAACTTGATTTGATTTGAAACTTTGTCATGAACAGTAGTTTCTGGCTTGGCAGCCTTCATGCCCAGCTGTCACACCGTCACAATCCCCTCCACCTCCTGTAAAGAAAGTCAGCTGATACATGTACTGTGAACATGATAGAACGTATAAAGTAGAAATGTCAGCATGACTTATGACACATGAACATTTCAAGGTATCTGCTTCTTGGTTTATATATATTATATATAATATATTATATATATTCATGAGACAGACGAGGTCAAACAAAAAATATATTTAGTTTTTACTGTTTTCAGATTTAGTATGCAGTGCATCTAAAGGGATTTGCAAATAACCACTTTTTATTTTATTTATGTTAGAACCTTAGTAGTTGTATAAAAGTGCTGAGTGTCAAAGTCACATTTTCTATTTATTCAAGTGAAAATTAAAGTTTTCAGAGCCGCGGTCGAGACAAGTCTCTCTGTCTTTCTCCAAAAAAACTTAAAGTGACTTCATCAGATGTTTCCCAACAAACAGCAGAATCTCATCTAAACTCTGGTGAGTACAAAACTAAAATATGTGGTCAAAGTTCATTAAAAACAGAATCCGATTTTTATTTATTTATTTATTTATTTATTTATTTTTACATGTAACAAATATGATGACAAAGAAATGTGTAATCTGATAAGAACATGTACTTTCTGGGAGTAAAAACAATCGTCTGTTTTTTTCCTTGGTGGGAAGTTTGTTGGTTTGTTTAATATATGTTATGTTACATGTTATCTTTATTATACAACCATGATAGTCCTCACTTTGTGTTCTGTTAAATTGAACATTTCACTGTGGAAATAATAGTTCTTTAATTTTTGAATACAATTTCTGTTTTTACCAGAAATACATGAAAACATTGCCCATGTGCCCAAAGGTTCGTCTGCATCTCTTCCATAATGAGGTAGTTTGTTTTTTTGGGGGTTTTTTTTTATACACCATTTTACACATTAAACAGAACCTTTTGGTGATTGTCAGTTAGCTTTGTGTCTCTACAATCTTGGCATTATATGCAAGCAATGTTAAAAACGTGTCTTCTGGTGGAGTGGTTGTATCAGCCACAGATTGTTGTTCTGAATAACGAAATATTTCGTTACTGTCTGAAATTTTTTTATGTAAAACATATGATGACAGAAATGTGTAATTTGTAATAAGAACATGTGAATTTTGGGAGCGGACAAAGACGGAAACTAAACCACAGTGTCTGCAGTCACAGCGAGCTTTAGCTTCAGTCGATTAAAGGGATATTCCGGTGTAAGTTTAATCCATTGTCTAACACACTGTGACACCGATTAAGACCCTCCTCGAAAGATCAAGTTTACAGACCGCTAGCTTACGCAGTTTTAGAAATCTCAGAAAAGACCGTACAATAACAATACATTCCAGTATTTGCCTCCAACTAGAAACTGCCATCAAAAAGCCACAAATAATGCTCAGAACAGCACCAAACTTAAGCAACAGTACAAATAGGGTCTCAGCACATAGTTCGAGCACATAAACCTCTGCTAGCTTGCCGGATTTCTATTGTAATGTGAACACATCTCACCACTCTCCTGCAGCAGCTTCCTGTTGTGGGGAAGCCCTGCGAGTCGATTACCGAGTGCAGTAGAGTTCTGCAGCTCAAGGATGAAAATGTATGATTATTACTCCATGGAAATGCAATCAAAGTTCATATGTGTCTTTGAGCATTGAGAATGTTTAACTGCACTTGGTAATCAACTCGTCAGGGCTTCTCCACAACACGAAGCTGCTGGAGGAGAGTGGTGAGTTGTGTTCACTTTACACTAGCAATCCAGCTAAGCTAGCTGCTGTTTGATGCCTTGAACTATGTGCTTGGACCCTATTTGTACTGTTGCTGAAGTTGTCTCAGCCAGCAACTAAAGTTTACAAGAAATTGCCAAATTTTAAGATTCATGGCAAACTAAGATCGACAGACTACACACAGACAGCTTTCATTTTAGCGTGTTCTTAACAAGCTGTTAATTATGGATAGATAGATAGAATTACTTTTAATGATCCCAGACTGGGAAATTATTTTGTTACAGCAGTAGTGGGTCAGCAAATAAAACACTTTGTACATAACATAAATAAAATCCAATATAAACATAGTGTATATATACAGTGCACAGTGTGCTATAAACAATAAACAATAATATATACAACAAAACAAAATATGCAAAATATACTATAACAATAATAATATATACAACAAAACAGGAGAGAGACCAGAGTTCTCTGTCAGGCAGAGGTGAGGGAGTTGTTGTATAAAGTGATGGATTGTGGCAGGAAAGATTTCCTGTATCTGTTGCTACGACAGCGAAGCTGAAGCAGTCTTCCGGAGAAGGTGCTCCGCTGTCTGACCAGTGTGAGTTGGAGAGGGTGGAGAGGATTATCCATGATGGATAACAGTTTTTTCAGTGTCCTCCTCTCCACCACAGCCTCCTAATTGTTAGCTTAATAAGCACTATGTGTGCATATTATTATACATGATTTCCTATTATGAACGGGCTGCAGCAGCAGTACCTCAGTATGTATGAGGTTGTCCCTGCAGCTGTCACAATGTTGACAAATATGAGAACGCGTTGCCATGGTGACAGTCAAAAAGAGCCAGTCAACACCCGCTGTCGCTTTGGCGCGTGATTTTTGAAATCCAACATGGATATCCAATCCTTTTTTAAACAGAAGGAAAAACCAAATGGCAATATTTCAGAAGCGGCCAGCAACACTGACCGGAATCCGTACTGGCTGCTGCTGGGCGTCGATATGCAGGCACCTGCCGGGAGAGGGATGCAGCCCGGCCAGCCAGAGCTCAGTCAAAGGCACTGGTGCAGGTACTGGTAGTCTAACTTGCAAGGACCTGGGAGAGAAAGACAATGGTCTTCTCGGCCTCAGGACAAGGTTTTTTTCGTTGAAAATTATGTGAAAAAGTGGGGTCGTCTTATAATCGGGGTCTAACCGTTGACACATGCTGTCACTGACACTGTGGCTGCGGTTATCTGTCAATCACAGCGGAGAAGAAGTGACAGGTGATGAAAAATGGAGAGACGCGGTGACTCGGAGCAAAGTGGATCAAAAGTGGGGCAAGTTAACAGATGTTTGAGGCGGAGCTATGATGCTAATTTTAAGATAATGGAGATCAATACAGCGGAGGCGCCAAACAACTGTCAGCCAGCCAAGAAAAATGGAGTTACGGAGTGTAACGTCCGAAGATGGCGGGTCCAAAAAGACCGTCTGAAAAAGCTAACAGTAAGAGAAAAGCTTATCGTGGTCCTCTAAGCGGCCGCTTCCAAGAGACTGACAGGAGGGGATCCGAGTTTGTTATTGAGAACAAATTTTGGTTGTCAGTCCTTTTCTGAAGATTAGTCTTGAAAAGAGCGGTCGTCTTATAATCAGGGTCGTCCTATATTCTGGGTCAATATGATATATATTTAATGATCAGCAGTTTTATCCCTGCGCTGTGTGATCAGGAAGCCTTCCCAAACGTCAGGCCCACGCGCCGCCTATGATGCACGTTAATGCTTGTTGAACAAGTGGTACTTATTGCCTCCGCCAAGGAGGTTATGTTTGTTGACTTTCAACTCTTGAAGGTTTTATTGCTCTTACAATAACGCTTGTCGCCATCTCCACCTGGGTCACTTCTCTCCTCTCTCTGCTGCCGCTGCACACCTCTCTCTCATACTCTCTGTGTGTGACGAGCAGCCCCGCCCCCCCAGTGATCAGAGAGACAGCGAGCAGGGCAGGGAGGAAGCAGTTTATGGCGCTGTGGTAAAAAACTGCAGCCATCTATCGGAGCCAAGTTCCGCCGATTCCGTTTATACAACGTCCTATCAGCGCGGATTAATAGGCCAAAATGATTAATCGGTGGACCTCTAATTCATACACACATACACTATACTGCCAAAAGTATTCGCTCACCTGCTTTGACTCGCATATGAAGTTAAGTGACATCCCATTCTTAATCCACAGTGTTTAATGTGAAGTCGGTCCCTTTGCAGCTTTAACAGCTTCAACTCTTCTGAAGGCTTTCCACAGGGTTTAGGAGTGTTTATGGGAATTTTCTTCCAGATGCGCATTTGTGAGGTCACACACTGATTTTGGGCGGGGAAGGCCTGGCTCTCAGTCTGCACTCTAATTCATCCCAAAGATGTTCAGTCGGGTTGAGGTCAGGACTCTGTGCAGACCAGTCAAGTTCATCCACACCAAACTCTCTCCTCCATGTCTTTATGGAGCTGCTTTGTGCACTGGTGCACAGTCATGTTGAACAGGAAGGACCATCCCCAAACTGTTCCCACAAAGTTGGGAGCTGGAATTGTCCAACATCTTTTGGTATGCTGAAGCATTCAGAGTTCCTTTCACTGGAACTAAAGGGCCAAGCCCAGCTCCTGAAGAACAACCCCACACCAGAATCTCCCTTGTCCATCAGATTGTCAGATGGAGAAGCGTGATTCGGTACTCCAGAGAACGTGTCTCCACTGCTCTAGAGTCCAGTGGAGCAGCTTTACACCAGTACATCCGACGCTTTGCATTGCACTTGCTGATGTATGGCTTGGATGCAGCTGCTCGGCCATGGAAACCCATTCCATGAAGCTCTCTACACTGTTCTGGACCTGATCTGAAGGCCACATGAAGTTTGAAGGTCTGTAGTAATCGACTATGCAGAAAGTTGGTGACCTCTGCTCACTCTGAGCCTCAGCATCCGCTGACCCCGCTCTGTCAGTTTATGTGGTCTACTTTGTGTCTGAGTTGCAGTCGAAGCCAATCGCTTCCACTTTGTTATAACACCACTGACAGTTGACTGTGGAATATTTAGTAGTGAGGAAACTTCACGACTGGACTTGTTACACAGATGGCATCCTATCACAGTACCACGCAGGAATTCACTGAGCTCCTGAGAGCGACACATTCTTTCACACATGTTTGGAGAAACCAAGTGTAAGAGTGAATACTTTCTGCAATATAGTGTTTGTTGACACAAACTGGTTTTAGTAACCTGAAATATTAACTGAAGTCTAACGGTGAAATCACTGCCTTGCTGACATTAACTGGACAACAACAACGTACTAAAGCGCTTTGAACAGTCTTTTGCTTGAAGTAGAGTATTTCTACATTATTGTTAGAGAAATGAAAGATCTGAGTCTTTGTTGAAGAACATCATGACTCAGGTGTCTGTGAACATTTTGTAAAAGTACTTTATTAACTTGAAAAATACTTACTTTGACTTAAATCTACGATGAGGAGTTTTTAATCTGGTTATAAAGCTGTATAAATGCATTAGCATTAGCTACCTTGGTAGCAACAGATAGGTGGGCTTATTTAACTACCTTGGTAGCTTCAGCTCCACCTCTTCCTCCATCTTTGATTAGCCGGGAATCAGGCAGACTCAAGTACTGCCAAGATGGCGACGGCTGCTGCCACCTTCAGAAACCTGTGGGTGAAATCACCGTGGCTCTGTCCACTTCATTTACTATCTGGTTCACGACCGATTACTTGCAGAACTAACGACTTCAGCTCAGCTGGACTTTGTGTTTACTTATAATTAGCAGAAGCTAGCATACTAAAATGCTAAACTTAAAGGGAACATGATAAAGATTATACCTGATAAATGTCAACATGCTACTGTTAGCATTTAGCACTGAGCACCGCTGTGCCTGAGTAGAGCGTCACAGAACTGTTAGCTTGCTGTTTCCCCTCCTGCACGTGTCAGACATCAGTGTACAGGTTACACTTTCAGTTAGCCTGTTTCTCTTCTGCCCTCCTTCTGTCAATGATTACAGATCAGGTGGCGTTTGTCCCTCAGGAACAATAAAAAGGCAGAAACCACAGACGAGCCTCAGAGGATCACACACACCTTCCTACTGTAAGTACACTCAGGCTGTTCTGTTGTTTATTCAGATACAGATGCTACAGGATGCTACAGACCAACAGGACCTCAGGCAGTGAAATGTTTCTGCTAATCTCATCCAGCTAACATTGTTTGAACACAGTCAGGATTAGTTACTCTTTGATCAAGTCACCTTAAATTACAGTAAGTCTCTTATTTTGAAGGTAAAATGAGTTAAAACCTCGGCAGTCATGTGATTGGACGTGTGTTTCAGGGTGTAAATGATACTTTGGAGTGTGTTCATTAATGATAATGTTTCCTCGTTCCACCAAGGTGTATTCACATTATCGTGACCTCCTCATTGTTGTGTGTGTGGTGTGTTGTATTTGGGTTGAATTTTTACAGAAAGTTGAATTAAATGAGGTTGAATTAAATGAAGCTGACAGAGAAAGTGAAGTAAATGAGGATGAAAGCAGTGTAAGGTAGGGCTGGGTGATAAAACAATTACAATATCTATCGCGATAGACACGTGATCGATATCAATAGAAAATACGTTTGATAATTTCACTGAACTCTGTTAGAAACAGCTGATCTGCGAGCGGCTAAATACAGTGTGAGGCCCAGTTGCTGGACAAGAGGTTTAAGCACGCAACTCAGTTTACTTTCGATCAAAACGAAACTTAACTTCAGACACAGACCGGAGAACCTCCGTATCCCTACGCATTAGGCTACTGGGCTGTTGCGCTAATGCGTAGGGATACGGAGGGTCTATGGTTGAGAAAATGTAGTGCCAAAAGAAAAGGCAGTCTGACGGCGATGTAAAGCAGTGTGAATTTTCTCTATACAACGTACACTTGCCATAATATAGATTTTTTTTTTTTAGGTGAGCCATGTGTTAGGTGGTTAAATTTCGCTTTTTTCTGGACCTGTTCACTGCAGAACAAAGCTGAGTGTCTGGGCTGGAGCGGCTCTCTGCTCCTCCAAACTGAGGCTGCACTGATTTGTTGTGGGGTGGAGTTCTGCAGCTCAAGGATGAAAATGTTTGATTATTACTCCATGGAAATGCAATCAAAGTTCATATGTGTCTTTGAACATTGAGAATTTCTAATTGCACTTGGTAATCAACTTGTCAGGGCTTCTCCACAACATGAAGCTGCTGGAGGAGAGTGGTGAGTTGTGGTCACTTTACAATAGCAAGTCACTGTTGACCACTGCTTGAACTGTAAAACAGACAAACTGAGTCAGTAATACTGAGTTTGAGTTGGAAGAAGAACAGAGTGAGGTGTGGTCGATAAGAAACAGTCACAAGAACAAGGTTCATTTATTTTTATTTGTTTACAACACAGATAAAATGGACAAAATAAGTACTGTTTGCTTTATGAGCACTGCGGTCAGAACTTTACTGCTCCCTTTCAAACGACACTGAATCACTTTAATATGAACTCAGTGCTTGGAAGAGCTGCCAGAAATAAGAGTCGTAGCAGCCAAACGTTTGCTAAGCTGAGTGAACAGCTGATGTCACTAACAGTTATGGCAAATGAAGCCGACACTGAAGTACCAAAAACTGCAGTTCCTCTAACGGTCACTGGAGGCTTCAAGTGTGAGTCAATCCCCCTCCAATGTTACAGCAGAAGTAAACATGTTTACAGCCTGCAACAGAAAACAGTTATTTATTATTTATAATGTGCAAAGCTGACAGAGAAAGTGGATGAAACCAGTGTGAGGTGATTACAGCAGAGAAGCCACAAAAATCCTCAAATCTGCAGAGAAGCTACAAACTATGACTGAGTGAGCCTCCGTCGTCCTTCAGATGAATCAGTCGCAATTTAACAAATCAGCAGTTTGGGTTCAGAGCCTTGCTCAAGGGCACCTCATGGTTGGTAAAGAGGAAGGGGCAAGAGCTGCCTTTTACTTTCCAACCCCAGATTTAAACTGCTGGTCTGGGGATTTGAACCAGCGAACCACCGGTCACAAGCTCACTTCTCTTTAGGCCTTTAGGCCACCACTGCCCCTCAGGTAGGGTAGAAAGGTTGTATGACCTCTACACCTGTCTTATCAGTATTCTTACCCTGCAGACAGTATTTACTCATTCATCATCTAATAATTAACTAAAGTTAATTACACTTTGTAACCAAAGAGCAATAAGAAGCTCTCGCTCAGTGGCAGACGGTACAGAGTCCCCCACTGTAAACTGAAAACTTTGGAACAAAGCTTCTTGAGGCTGAAGGGGTCACACAGTGTCATGGTCACTGCATGAAAAGTGGGATTTTCAGCCCCTTAAACGCCCGGAAATCTCCCTAATTTTCGGCAGTTTACGACAATTTACAGGCTGTGAACGTGGCGTTTGTCTGTGCAGAAAATTGTCGGAAACGAACCATGACGTCAGTCGAGCTCACGGAGGTGCGAACGGCTCCAATTTGCATATGAATAGCAGCAAAACCACGCCTGGCCAGAGAATGTGTGGGCTGGCTTGAATATCCTCACTCAGTATTGGATGAAACCACTACTCATAAACAAGCAAAATCACTCGTGATTGGTCACCCTGGGTCATTATAAATGTAAACCCCGGTGGGAATATATATATATATATATTATGTTTATATATTTATATTTATATGATTTATTCATTCATTTATATTTATGATATCATCAATGACATTGATACGTTTTATTAGCACAAACACAATCACACAGCATGTAAAAAGCATAATTTGCCCACACAACAAACCGAAAGCTCACAAGAGGCCCAAAATCCTGCAGCACCGCAACGTGTCTGTTTTTGCAGACGTCTGTGGTGCGCTGCCCTGTACTTCGGAATCGCCTCTCATGTGACAGCAGTGTGGTACAGAGCTCGGTGAGCTCCCGGCTGCGAAAGGACGGAGGTCGCACTATTCATCCAGACACCCGCCATCTTGTGCCGTCTTCCTCCTCAGACATCAGGTCCATGGCGGAGCACTTCCAAAGGTCCACCTCATCCTCAGCCAGCACTCGGTCTCGCTTCCAGCATCTGTAAAAACAATCAATAAAGACGATCAGTACTGCGCGATGCACTGCGTATAGTCAACAACACAACTATTATTTTATAGAATAATAGTCACATTGACCAAAAACGGATCTAATCTAATAAATCTTACCCTCTTTGTCCTCGATCGACTCCGAGCTGAACTCCTCACACTGTCCGCCTGCGATGCAAGATCTGGTTGTTTGTTGTCCTGCGTACTGTTTCGTAATGTCTTGCAGGCAGCTGGGAAATTAAATAGAGTAGTATGAATAAAGTAACGTATGTCACAGTAAAATTAAATGAGGGAGAAAACAGTAACAGTTACTTACACACAATGACGTCATTATCGGCATCGTGTAAATCTGGACTTGCAGACGTGGCTCCGAGCTAACAGGAGGTCGCGGCCTTGTTATGAGGCGAGGTTAGTCTGTGAAAACAAAATGCTCGCAGCGATAAACCTCCGTGTCTCTCTGCCGCAGGGAAGCTCCGTCCGTCAGCGACATTCCTCGTGGCGACCCGGCAAAGCTCCTCCCGTCCACGCAGACGTCCTCTCGACAATGGCCGGGCCGCTAGCCTAGCTCCTGCTAGCTAGCTTAGCTCCTGCTAGCTAGCTTAGCCGAACTTGCTTCGTGTCCATTAAAACACAAACACTTCGACTGCGATGGAGAGTCCAACTCACACACTCACAGCACGTCGTCCGACAACAGTTCACAGTCTGTCAGTGATAAAACACGACACTGACGACACACACAGTCCACTGTCAGCTGCTCGACGCCATTAACTCTCCACTCCTTCTTCCTCGTCACTCACGCTCCGGTCAACCCGGAAGTCTAAAACTCTTACAGGTCATGAACTCTCACACGCAATAAGAATTACTTTTCAACTGCTTTTAAAACATTCAGAACCCATGAAATTATAGAAATACTACATAAAACAACTGGCGTTTTATCTTTAACTTGTTCCCAGGAGAGAGAGAGAAAAGAATAAATAATCTTTTTTACACAACATTGGCCATTGCTAATGACATACACAGTAATTAATCTAGCATACTTTAATTAAATAAATCCATTCAAGCTCAAATATAAGGGTTTATAATTAGGCTATACTGAGCCTGATCTATTTATAACAGAGATTTTCTTAAAATGAAGTTAACACCTCTTAGAAAAAGGTCACCTGGGGTAAAACTCCCCCTGCTACCCTGATTTGCATTTGTATAGCTCACAGCATTTTCATTTACATGTTAAAGCCTCCCCTAGAATCAGGGGGAGGGGGGTCATTGGGGGACAACTGCCAAGTAAGGCCCACGTCAATTTCCAACAATTCACGTCAGTTTTCAATGTTGCCTGCAAATTGCCACGTGCAGCCGCAAACCTGAAATTCCACGTCAATCTACAGTGCCGCATACTGCCGAAAAAAACACTTTTCATGCAGTGTGTGTTCTTTATTACAGGTGTGTGTAATGTTTGGGATGTGCAGCTGATTGTGACTGACACAGCTGCTGCTGTTTTGTTTTATGTAGTTTATTTTCCTTTTAACTTGGAGGCATTAATGTGCATCCAAGTCAGATTTTCTCTACAGGGGACAATAAATCATATCGTATTGTAAGAAGACAAGCTCACATAGAGCTCCACTCACCTGCACCATTCAAAGAATTACTTCTAAGCTAATGAGCATTTCATTAAGTCCAGTAGTTAGTGGAGTTACAGGTGGTGTTCATCACTGATCACTGTGTGGAGGCCACAAGCTCACATCAGTGGATCTGTCCAGATCTTTGTTGGATTTAAGAAAGTTTACCCTCCAACATTGCCTGGACATGTCAAACACATTGATTAGCTCAAACCCGTAATGTCTTGTTTCTCTTTGTCAGTCAGAAGAATCACTTTCCTGCTGCTGAAGATGTGAATCAGACTTCAGACTTCACTGTTGTGAAACTCAACAACTACAGAAACAAACCTGAATGAAATGTTCTGAAGACAAACAGGTGAAGAAGGTAAGCCCTCTGATTCTCAGGTAAATAATCATATTAACAAGATTAATAACCAGTTCTTAATTTAGTTATTATGTGAGCATTTTGTAATCATAATCTCACAGTTTATTGGTCAGGAGGAGGTTCTTTGATGTTTATAAGACGGATAAACCTGCTCTTACAACAGCCCCAATCTGAGTCCAATATTCTCTCTGTTGTAGCTCTGTGTTTGGTCTCCACCAGCTCCTGAGGGAGATATCTGTCTCTTTAGCTGCTAAACGCTCCACTATGTTCTGCAGCTAATCGCTCACTGAGTCTGTCTACAGTTTGCTGCTCAGCAGGTCGTGTACATCTTTTTCTATGGAAATTGTGCTGTTAGACTCCTGAGTAATCCTCTGACAGCTGATCAAACTGTGTGCCGTTTGTGTACAAGTAAAAAACATAGCTCACTTACCTCAGTTTAAGCGACGCCACAGTATCAAGAAAACGGTCACATCATGCCAACTGTGAGAGCTTCTGTTGTCTTTGGTTACATTAAAGACATGTTTCAGTCAACAGCCAAGGTTAGATGTTACTTACCGGTCTAAAGGTAAGACCCACTTTACTCACCTACAGCTGTCAGCTGTGTTGGAAAGCCGCGACAAAATGTGTTCTAGCTTAACTTCTTTTTACGTCTCTTCTTTCCTCTGCTTTCCTCGACTTTTCACGAGCTGTTGTTAGAGTTACATTCATAAATTATGTCTCTGGTTTTGCTGAATCTTGAATTAAAAAATGGTGGACGTAAATACGTCACACAAAAGTAGTCACTTGTAACCATCGTGTTGTTCAAATCCCGCTTGTTTGTGCAACACTGTTGGCTTCACGTGCAATTTTGGATACATACAAAGTATTGTTCCGCAAAGGTAACGGTGCTACCACAAGGCATGTGTAAAATATGAAATGGGGGTTCCCACAAGGCACACATTTCAAATGGTATAGCGAGGTTATTAACCATGAGTCTCCAAGAAGTCACTCAGAAGATTCATACGTATATTTGCGTAACCCCTAATGTACGTGAACGTTAGGGATGAAAAGGTATACCGTATTTCAGTATACCATGGTGGTGTAAAGCCACGGTGAGATTTCCAAGCTCACGGTGACGGTAATTGATTAATTATTTTAATATTATGCGGCGCTGCCGGCGCAACTCCACTTACACGAGTAGAGAACTCACAAATGAACATTTCACTTCATGTTCACATTAAGATCAGTGGTGGTCAGTCGTCACTCAGTTTCATTATGATCTAATTTTACAGCTGCAGCAGTAGATTGAAAAAGCGTTTCCTACCTGTGTGCTGCTCAAATGTAGGCCTATATTCCATTTAGTTCAGGACAAGCTGCATGGTCAGCGTCTTTTAGTTGGTTCAGTGACAGTCCAATCAAAAAAGGTAGTTTTGGTTTCACTACATCGCTTTGCAACGCTTTGCAAGGCTTTGTGTACTTGTAGATTAGTTGTTTGTTTGGCGCATGGCAGTGACGTCATGCCAAAGAAAAAAAAGACGAAAGAAAGAAAGCGAGAGATTGAAGGAAAGAAGGAAAAAATACTGTCACCATGAAATACTGCGGTATACTGTACTAACACCGTCACCGTACCGTACTGTAAAATCCCATACCGTTACACTCCTAGTGTACGTGTACTAGGGCTGGGCGATATGGCTGAAAAATGTATCATGATATAAGTGTTTCATATCAGTCGATATCGATAATTATTGATATAGTCGATCCGTTTCCTACCGTAATCACCGATCAGCGCAGCCTCAGTTTGGAGGAGCAGAGAGCCGCTCCAGCCCAGACGTTCAGCTTTGTACTTAGGGCTGTGACGATACACGTATCAAAGCTGAAATCGCGACCCTCAGATCCATGAACCTGTCTCGCGCTGTGAGAAGGCAGAATCACGACACAACTTCCAGTCCAGATCAGCCCTGTTAGCTGTAAGTAACACCACATTAACACCGCAGCGGTCGTTTGCCAATTCTCTGCCGTTGTTCGTTCACACAGAGCGAAACACCGCTGTAAAGACGAACCGCTGCGTAATTCAAACAGAAAGCCGGCGCTGCGGCTCCTAAAGAGACGTGACGGTACACGTCATGATGACGTATGTGTGTTTTCAAGGGGTTTCCTTGGTGTCTCCCCTGTCAATCAAAACCAACAGAGGAAAAGCGAAATTTAACCACGCAAATATAAGATAATAACGATAGTTTGGAGCAGGAAAAAGCCGATAGCCGCCACTCCTAAATGAATGGGGGGGCAGCAGCTAAAGTTTACAAGAAATTGCCAAATTTTAAGATTCATGGCAAACTAAGATGAACAGACTACACACAGACAGCTTTCATTTTAGCGTGTTCTTAACAAGCTGTTAATTGTTAGCTTAACAAGCACTATGATCGTGTAAAATGTGCCGGTGGTAATGTCGCTGTTTATGCTGAAATATGATGCACGTTAATTCTTGTTGAACAAGTGGTACTTATTGCCTCTGCCAAGGAGGTTATGTTTGTTGACTTTCAACTCGTGAAGGTTTTATTGCTCTTAAAGTAACGTGTGTTGCGTTCTCCACCTGGTCACTTCTCTCCTCTCTCTGCCGCTGCACACAGCAGCAGAGAGAGGACCAGCCCCGCCCCCCAGTGATCAGAGAGACAGCGAGCAGGGCAGGAAGAAACAGTTTATGGTGCTGTGGAAAAAAACTGCAGCCATCGGCTACTATCAGAGCCAAGTTCCGCTGATTCCGATATATATAAATGATATACTTATAAAACATCCTATCGGTGCAGATTTATTGGCCAAAACGATTAATCGGTCGACCTCTAATTCATACACATACACCGGTCAGCGTCAACTGGCGGCCCGCGGGCCAAATCCGGCCCGCCAGAGATGTCCATCCGGCCCGCAGAATAATACTTCTGAAAATCAGCGCGCGTCATAACCTGCTATCAATCGCAAATTTAATCTCATAGAACAGTTTAGAAGAACAACGCGTGAAAAGGCTTATACAGCAAACTTACCGTTAAGTTTAACAGATGTTCTGTGCAATTGGTAGAGTGATGAACAGGCACCTCACATGGCTTAATATAACTGTATAAACATTTGACGAATATAGTCATCCGTCTTCTAATACTCGGTCATGCTGCACTCTGCAAACTCTACGTTTTTGCCAATTCACAACCAAATATCTTAGGAACAAAACAGGGGCACACAGCAACAATCAGACATGTACACAAGGCATCAAATCGAAACACATCACAACAACAACAGTCGGAAAAACGCAAAACAATCACTCCCATGAGTCTTTGCGCCCTCAGCGCTTCGCGTCGGCAAACGAGACTCCTCTGATCATTACAATATTTTATTGTTTCACATGCTCATTTTTCTCAAATGTCAAAATTGTCCTTGCTTGGGCTTTGAGCACAGCTGCGGTGTCTCAATAACAACCATCAACATAACAGAGTAATCGCAAGCCTTGCACATCAGCAAACAGTTCTCATGACAAATAAAAGTGACAGGCCTCAGTTAAATGTTACTTTTTACATCAAATTAAAGTAGCCTGTGATCCAACAAATCAATACAAAACCAATACAATATTTGCCCGTGGTGTAGTGCCAATCAGGCAATATAAGACAACTATATAATAATTAACTCAATGTAAATTCGCAAAGTTAGAGACAAGAGAGACCATGAAAGCAGCAAACCCTGTGAAATGATGTGTGGTCAATATGACTGTTTATGGTCGAAATAGGTAAAACACATCATATTTTCTTTGGTTGTTTTTTTTGTGTGTGTGTAATTTATATTTAAAAAAATAGTCTAAATATAAAATACAGACACTTTTAGAAAAAGTCATGTAACAGCAATATTGCATTTTTTCATTCAACACAGTTATTGCACATATAAATTTGAAAACTGTCAAAAAGAGTTTTTTAAATACTTGACCGTAATGTTTGATAATATTATAGAAGATAATAATTAAAGAATTTACCCTCAAGGCCGTGCTTTAACGTCATTTGAGCACGACAGTGATGCGGTCATGAGCACTGAAGTGCTACAACTAATACCAACACAAATAAGATGAAAATCAAAATATATCCATGTTGATGGACAATTTGCTCTCAAATTTGAAAGTTTTTGCGAGTGTGCGTCGCGTTTCCATGGAAACACATGGGGTCTGACTAATAACTGAAACAAAATCAGTCACGTCAGTTGACTCATATGTGTAATGGAACGTAATTTACCACTCCATCAAATAATCCAACCCTTAGTAACGACCTAGCAACAGAAAGGATTTTCTAGTCACAGAAGAGTGAACTCTGAGCTGACGTTAATGTTTTATCGCGGTCTCGGAATTTCCAGAACTAAATCAATACTGCACAGATAAACAGAAAAGGCTTATTTTTATCGCCCAAGTTATAACAAAGATGTTGATTTTTTTTTCTTTTATATTTCTTATAAAACGTTTTGACCGCGGCCACAATAGTGTCTCTCGCACTGAAGGGAAAATAAATAATAGCCGGGGCATTTGTTTCAGTCACTGAACAGACCAGGCATTTATTTGGGACAGGTGTTTAATTCCTCCCTCTCAAAAATCCGGGATGAAAATGTCACAAACTTCTCCAGCTTCTCGGTGAATTCTCTGGCATCCTTCTGCCAGGGAAGTTGTTGCGGTGGAGGAAACGATTCAGCCGACCAGCATTCACAGATAATTCCACATCTCTGCTGTCACTCACAGTGGCGGACATTTGTTTCTCCATCACCCTGATCATTTTGCGGGACACTCTCTCGTGGCGTGCCCGTTTGCTGATAACTCATCCCCCGCATGTTTATCTCAGGCTCCTTCCTTCTTCAGCTCCGTGTCTTTTTTTTATCGCCAATCTCTCACTCTCTTGGGGTTGACAGAGAAACGTCTAGCGGCTGCTTCTCCCGACTTTTCTTCTGCATATTTTATGGCAAAAAGTTTGAATTTCAAGCCGTACTTTTAATTTTTTTTGCTTCAGCTCTGACAGTTACTATGTTGCCATGGAGATGGATACTATTGCCACAGACTTGGCGGAGTAATATTTTGAGTAATGAGTCAGGCGTGCTGTCATGCTGATTTGAGCACAGTCTAAATGTCTTGTTGACCAATCAGATTGCTTGGTCGGAACTACTTGTTGTATAATATTAAATAATATTATAAAATTGTAAGGGTTTGTTAACACTGACAGAGGCTAAAAAATAACGAAAATTGATATATTGAATAATAACATACTACTTAGGACACAATTCTTATTTTATTTTATTTTATGAGCATCCGGCCCTTACAGTGTGCGCAGAGAAAAATTCTGGCCCTTGGACAAATATAGTTGATGACCCCTGACATACACTATACTGCCAAAAGTATTTGCTCACCTGCTTTGACTTGCATATGGAGTTAAGTGACATCCCATTCTTAATCCACAGTGTTTAATGGGACGTCGGTCCCTTTGCAGCTTTAACAGCTTCAACTCTTCTGAAGGCTTTCCACAGGGTTTAGGAGTGTTTATGGGAATTTTCTTCCAGATGCGCATTTGTGAGGTCACACACTGATGTTGGGCGGGAAGGCCTGGCTCTCAGTCTGAGCTCTTATTCATCCCAAAGGTGTTCTATCAGGTTGAGGTCAGGACTCTGTGCAGGCCAGTCAAGTTCATCCACACCAAACTCTCTCCTCATGTCTTTATGGAGCTGCTTTGTGCACTGGTGCACAGTCATGTTGGAACAGGAAGGGTCCATCCCCAAACTGTTCCCACATAGTTGTGAGCTGGAATTGTCCAACATCTCTTGGTATGCTGAAGCATTCAGAGTTCCTTTCACTGGAACTAAGGGGCCAAGCCCAGCTCCTGAAGAACAACCCCACACCAGAATCTCCCTCGTCCATCAGATTGTCAGATGGAGAAGCGTGATTCGGTACTCCTGAGAAGGTGTCTCCACTGCTCTAGAGTACAGTGGCGGCGTCTTTACACCACTACATCCTACGCTTTGCATTGCACTTGCTGATGTACGGCTTGGATAAGGGCTGCACAAAAAATCGTTAAAAAATCGCGATCTCGATTCACACATACACCTGATCTCATTTCCACACATGGCGATTCTGAAGCATTTTATGTCTCGAGCTGAATCACAAACAAATGCTCCTATTTTCCTCCTGGATTTTTTGAAGCGCCCCCAAATGCAGCACTGCCGCTGCCTCCTCCCTCAACCTATGGTAAATCGTCTTTACAACACGTGATTCAGTGGAGGGAGCCCGCCTGCAGTTTAGTGTTTGGAAGGAGTGAGTGAGAAGCCGTTTTTAGACAGTGCAGCAAGCCGCCAATCTGCCCGTCCTTTTGGCGGCTAGGTCCGCGGTTTTAGACAGAGGGCGGCAAATTGAGGGTCTGTTTTGGTCCGCCGATCCACCTCGCCTGCTAGATGGAAACTGGACAGCAGCTGAGATCCAGGAGATGCTCCTGGATCTCTAGCTTGTTGTTGTAGCGCAAGCTAGGAGCGGTAGCTACTTTCAAATTAAAAGCACCCCGCTAAGAACCCAGTTCTAAACTCCAATGGCAATGTAAAGCTGTTATTTTGAAGACAAATTCGTTGTTAATTGTTCACAGCCCAACTTCAGGCTTCACGTCACGTCATATGTTTACGCCGACCCCAGAGGCGGCTTTTGGAATAGATAGATAGATAGATAGATAGATAGATAGATAGATAGATAGATAGATAGATAGATAGATAGATAGGAAGGAGGAATATTACGCCTCCGTTTTATAAAGCTGATCACAGCAGCTATCACATATCACCTAGCCAAGGATATGGCCACAATAAACACTGTACAACATGAGGATTAAAGGATGCCCTAATTTATTTATTTTTTTTTTGTAAAAATCATTTCTCATCCAATGATAGAACTTCAACAAAACATACAAAAAAAAAAAAATTGTAGTATGGCAGAGGCATAGTAGTATGCCTCTGTTCATCAGTGCAATAAACATTTTGTGAAAAAAATCGGGCCAGAGAATCGTGATCTCAATTCTAAGCAAAAAAATTGTGATTCACATTTTTTCCAGAATCGTGCAGCCCTAGCTTGGATGCAGCTGCTCGGCCATGGAAACCCATTCCATGAAGCTCTCTACACTGTTCTGGACCTGATCTGAAGGACACATGAAGTTTTGAGTTCTGTAGCGATTGACTCTGCAGAAAGTTGGAGACCTCTGCGCACTCTGCGCATATCGCTTCCACTTTGCTGCAACACCACTGACAGTTGACTGTGGAATATTTAGTAGTGAGGAAACTTCACGACTGGATTTGTTACACAGGTGCAGGGTTCTAAATTAACACCCGCCAACTCGCCAAATGCGGGTTAAAAATCATTTTGGCGGGTGTTAATAAAAACTTACTAGCCAGTTTGGCTGGTGATGCATGAGGCAATCATGTCAATCAGAGCCGCTCTACTGTTCTCACTCCCTCGGCAGCAGCGTGGGAATCTCACGGTGGCCCGCACTTTGGCTTTGATGCCCCATGAAAAAAAAATCATCGTACAGCCACAGTGGCCTCTGTGCCCGTGGCCGGACAGCGTAATGTTCTTATCGTGAATTACAGCCACCTGAGTGCACAGTACTCATTCATAGTAACTTCAGTGAGTCCGCGGTTCGCGCAGGTGGAGTCTCATCATCACGATGATCTCACGTGAAAGCCTCTCAAACAGCAGCAGCGTCTCAAAACACAAGAACGAAACTTACAGCACAGCGAGCGAGCTCAGCCGGTTTGACATGATACGTAACTGACTTATGTGGTAAGATTTAGTTCAGTATAGTTGGAAATATATTCACAGATTCAAACTTACCGGATCAATAACTCATAAGTGAAATCTGGTTAAAACACAAACGACGGCTCTTTCCTACCATATTAAGGTAGACAACAAGCTACAACCGTATTTTTATCTAAACGAGCGTCTGGACATTAACTCTGGTCTGTATGGTCAGCCAGCTGTGAGACGAGGGCGCAGGGACCGTCTACAAAGTGCAACACCGAAAAGAGAAACTACTCAAAATATTCAATAACTTCACTATCATTCACTGTAGTGTCACCAGAATCACTCCACACATCAGTGGTCTCCTGCTGGTCATTATATAATTTTTTGTTTGGAAAAAATGTGCTTTGGCATAATTTGGGGGAATTTCTATTGTGAGAAATATTCAGTAACACTAATATTCAGTGTAGTATCACAAAAATCACCTAACCCTACATTAAAAAACTGTTTTCTAATGTAACATTAACTTGAGAGTAGTATTAAAGAATATTTTAATACATAATCCATGTCTTATTATAATTAAGGATGTTATGGTATCAATCTGAAAGGCAAATCATCAAATTTTACTTAATGGCCTTTGTGCCCTGTCATGTGGCCTTGGTGCCCCTGGAAAAGAAGTGAAGGCCAAATGGCCTTGCCCCTAAAATGACGAAATTCCAACCCTGCTGGGCAGTACTGACTACATTTCCTATGAACTCTGGCGTGATGCTACGTGATGACGTATAAGACGCCCATTGGCTGCGCGCAGGCAGTGCAACCAACCAGCACGAGAAACCATGGAAACAGAAAACACAAAGAAGAAGAAAAAGAAAAAGAATGAATGAATGGAGCAGAAACTATCAAAAGAAGGGAGGGAGCTAGCTGAAGTAAATTAAAAAATAGCCTAAACTTAAGCTAAATGCAGCAGTGGTTGGTTGGACAGACGTCTGGGGGCGTGAAGAGGAAGGAGGCAGGGGATGAAATTGAGAATATCAACAACAATGCGTGCAAAACGGAAAAAACTGGTGGGAACTAATAATTTTAAAGTCGAGGCTGTAAAGGACCATGAGAAAAAAGTTGGCTAGTGGAAATTCTGATTGGCTGGTAACTTTAGAAAGTTAAATCATCAAATTTTGCTGGTAACTTTAGAAAGTTACCAGCCAAATTGGCTGGTAATCAAAAAAGTTAATTTAGAACCCTGCACAGGTGGCATCCTATCACAGTACCACACTTGAGTTTACTGAGCTCCTGAGAGCGACACATTCTTTTACACGTTTGGAGAAACCGTCTGCATGCTGAGGTGCTGCTTTTATACACTTGTGGCCATAGAAGTGATTGGAACACCTGATTTGAATTATTTGGATGGATGAGTGAATACTTTCTGCAGTATAGTATGTGTGTTTGTTGACACAAACTGGTTTTAGTAACCTAAAATAATTAACTGAAGTCTAACGGTGAAATCACTGCCTTGCTGACATTAACTGGACAACAACAACATACTAAAGCGCTTTGAACTGAGGAAACACTCTGTGTGAGGAGGGATTGGTTAACAAGTACTTGGTGTATTATGTCTTCAAGCACATGAAGGTTTTAATCATGAGACTGATCTGAATGTTGTCTTCCCTGTCCAGGACCACCAGAATATAAAGGTTCTTATTGCCTCTTTAAAAGAGATTTTAAATACCAGTCTTTTACTTGTAGTGGAGTATTTCTACATTATTGTTAGAGAAGTGAAAGATCTGAGTCTTTGTAGAAGAACATCATGACTCAGGTGTCTGTGAACATTTTGTAAAACTACTTTATTTACTTGAAAAATACTTACTTTGACCTAAATCTACGACGAGGAGTCTTTAATCTGGTTATAAAGCTGTATAAATGCATTAGCATTAGCTACCTTGGTAGCTTCAGCTCCACCTCCTCCTCCATCTTTGATTACCCGGGAATCAGGCAGACTCAAGTACTGCCAAGATGGCGACGGCTGCTGCCACCTTCAGAAACCTGTGGGTGAACAAGCTGCATGGTCAGCGTCTTTTAGTTGGTTCAGTGACAGTCCAATCAAAAAAGGTAGTTTTGGTTTCACTACATTGCTTTGCAACGCTTTGCAAGGCTTTGTTTACTTGTAGATTAGTCGTTTGTTTGGCGCATGGCAGTGACGTCATGCCAAAGAAAAAAAAAGGCGAAAGAAAGAAAGCGACGTGTGTGTGTTTTCAAGGGGTTTCCCCGGTGTCTCCCCTGTCAATCAAAACCGACTGAGACTGTCTTCCGGGGTAAGGTTCACTGAAGTCCCGGTCCGGAGAGCCCACCGCCGCAGGGATTTTTTTTTTCATCAGAAACACTCGTTGAGGTAAAGTTTTTTTGCCGAAATGTGACGAGGAGTGACGAGGAGTCTGTAGGACGGGCGGGAGGAAGGACGCTTCTCCACGTACAGCTGCGGTATTTTTCCTTGTTGCCAAAGACAGTTACAGCTACTACGTTACCTTAGATTGGTTCTGTAACGTTGCTTTGTGGGACATTTCTCTGTATTAAATTGAGTGAGGGATCTGTGCAGTTAACGGACCATCAGATAGACATGCCCTCCACAATACTATCAGACAAGTATCATATACAGAAGTTATTGAAATGTTACATAAATAAAATGTTTAATTTAGAAAGACAAAAAAGAATCGAGGTTTGTATTGAACCGTGGGTCAAAAATCGTGATACAAACCGAATCGTGAGTTTGGTGTATCGTTACGGTCCTATTTGTACTGCAGTGAACGGGGTCCAGAGGAAAAGCGAAATTTAACCACCTAAAACAAGGCTCACCTAAAAAAATCTATATCAGTTCAAGTGTACGATTATATAGAGAAAATTCACTCCACTACATTTTCTCAACTGTAGAACCTCTCTATCTGATATGGAGGTTCTACAGTCTGTGTCTGAAGTTAAGTTTCGTGTTGATCGAAAGTAAACAGAGTTGTGTACATAAACCTCTCGTCCAGCAACTGGGCCTCACACTGTACGTGACGTAGTGTTTTACAATGTAAATCTTACAGCACATAAAAAGTAGAGATGTCCTGATCAGGTTTTCTTTACTCCGATCCTGATCCAAGTCCTTTGATATTTAGTATCTGCCGATAATGAGTCCCGATCTGATACTTGGCCTTAACTAATATTTTCCTGGATAATACAGCTGCATGAAGAAAAAAGGACCTGCATCCAAGCTGTTCCTTTTTTTTTTGGGCCTTTTTATGGCTTTATTGATACTACAGCTGAAGAGGCTGACAGGAAACAGGGTGAGAGAAAGGGGGAGTGACAAGTAGCAAAGGGACCCAGGCCGGGAATCGAACCCGGGACCGCTGCAGCGAGGACACAGACTCTGCACATGGGACGCTGCTCTACCAACTGAGCTAAATGGCTCCCCATCCAAGCTGTTTAATAGGTTTTTTTATTTAGTTGAAACAAAGTCTATACTTTCATATGGCTCTTCTTTATTCTGCATATTCTGTGACAACACCTTCCTTGTGTTAGCAGGTGAGTCTGTGACGCTGCACTGTGACAGCAGACACTAGCCGTTTTTAAACCGCCTCTCCGCATTATCTCCGGAGCGGTGGTTCGGCAATTCTCCGCCGATGGTGATTCACACAGAGCGAAGCATCTCGGCCTTCATTATACTGTAATATTTATACTTATGTCATAGGCTACTTAGGGAATTTCATTTTTTTTCTCTGGTCATAAAGCTTTCACACAGCCATCATGAACTCCCCTGCATGGGCTTGGAATGAAGAGTCGTCTAATATTGTAAAGAAATGCCATTTTTATGATTTGTTTCAAGCAAGAATGAAATTTTGATTTCAGAGGTGGGGGGAGACACAAGTATTTTTAATAAAACTCCAACTCTTTCAGTTCTCTGTGTTTTCTAGTAGTTCTTCTAGTTCTATCGCTACTTTCAAGTTTACTGTTCCTTTTTTTGGTTTGACTGGTTGTGAAGCATGTAGCAAAACATTATCACCCAATTCTGTGTTTCACCTTGTTAGTCATCTTCACTCCAACTCAAACTTAGTTTCACAATTCTCATGAGTTTGGATGTATAAAATCACATTTGTAATCCGAGGTTTTACTAAAATGTTGTTGTTTTTTTAAACAGTTGCAGCATTTCAACATAAAAATAATGCATGAAAATAAGTGCATCTCTTTGGCATTAAATATAAGCTTTTTTAAAGTCTTTGCATTGTTGAGGCTCTACAGTTGTTATAATAATAATAATAATAATAATAATAATAATAATACCAATAATGATAATATTACATTTTATGGGAGCCAGTGAAGGTGTTGCAGGATGGCTGTAACGCATTTCTTTGAGTACCGTAAATGACCAAATAGCCGCGTTTCAATTAACCACAGGGTCCCTTTAAACGCTGGGTGCAGGTGTATATTTAAAAAAAATAACCACCAGTTCCAAATAAATGTCGGTTCTAATTTATTTATTTATTTTTTAAATCAAGGAAGAAGACGTGACCACTGACACTGCACATTTTTTCTTCTTCGTCTTTTTCACGTGTTATGCTGCTTTCTGTCTCACACTGATGATGATCATGGCTCCGGTGCTGCAACAAAATAAAAAGTACCACTTGAATTAAAATTTTTTCTGTCTTAAAACATGCAGAGGAAAACTTGAGAGAAGCAGCTGCTAGAAGTTTCTCTGTCGATCCCAAGAGAGTGAGAGATGGGCGAAAAAATCAAACTGAGCTTCAGCGTCTGTCCGAGGAGGACAGCAACAGGTCCAGGCTGCCTGCTGGAGGGAAGAAGAAGGCTGCGAGGAGCCTGAGATAAACATGTGGGAATGAGTTATCAGCAAACGGGCACACCACAAGAGAGTGTCCCGCAAAATGATCAGGGCGATGGAGAATCAAATGTCTGCCACCGTGAGTGACAGCAGAGATGAGGAGTTTGAATCATTTCCTCCGCCGCAACAACTTCACTGGCAGAAGATGCACAACCCTAACCCTATTGAATTAAACGCCTGGTCTGTTAAGTGATTGAAACAAATAAACGCCCCGGCCATATTTGGTAATTTGCATCCTGGCTGCACCTAATTACCAAACACACACGCAATAACGCACGCACATACGCACATGGACACCAATTCAAAGGTTTATGTAAATGAAACCTCTGATAGTACAATCCTTCAAGCGGACGTGACCCAGGTAGAACAGACGCCCAACTTACAGTGGCAGATTAATAAGGACTCCTGGGCAACTAGCAGACTGGTGTGCAAGCAAGATGGAGTGACAGCGGGGATGGCCAATCACACAAGAAACGGCAGAGCCAATCGAGGAGCTTGTGGGCGGGTCTAAACTCAGGGAGACGGGCTCCGGCTTGAACGGCCGTTTTCCGCTTGGTCCTAGTGCTTGACGCGTCTCAGTTGAATATAGCGTAACATGGTTTTTGAACAGTAAAAACTGCAGGAGACCAAAACAGCCTTTCGAAAAAGTGCAGGGGACATGTCCCCTGTGTCCCCCCCCCAAAATTACGTCTGTGGTTTCAAGAGAGGAGTTATCTAAGTCCTGCACGGGTTAAAAATAAAGTACTGTGTCAGACACAGATGCAGATCGGGTCAGAACTCCCATTCCCCACGCTGGCTTACTTTCACTTTTAAAAATTGCGTCCGTCCAATTTTCCTTCGGCCGTCGGTATCAATTCATAGTGGGTCGGCTCAGGTACAGAATGTAATTTGTGCTTCTGTCGGAAAACAGGTCGGATGTGGTCGGACTCTGCTTAAGTGACCATTTTAATCTTCTAGTTAATTATCAAGCTAAATATCCAACATGCTAGTTGACGTCAAAGACTGCGGTGGAAGACGACGGTAAAATATTTCCTTTCTCGAACACTGGATTTATTTATGCCTGAATTTTTAAGGTGTGGCAGCTTTTATTTTGCCGTGGCGGTGCGCCACAGTCAATTACATGTAGGGGAAACCCTGACCTGTTTTACATGCCCTGCTTCATGAGACCCACGAAACTAGTGCGCATACCGCACAGTGCGATGAAATGCTGAGGTGGTAGGACATTCAAAAACTCCAGGTGGTGAAGAAAACCATGATCCTCTACCATGGAGATGAGCTGGTTATCCAGAGCGATTAATTCAGTTATCTTCTCTGTAATATTTGTGGCCATGTCACTGTCTCGAGGATATTTCTCTTTCCTTTTGAAGGTATATGCAAGTGTTTGCTGCTTTGGTGTCCTTGCCTGTACTCTAGAGTGAACACGTTGTGTTCTTTGAGTGTTTGTTTTATATATGCCGCATCAAATGAGTAGTATTAATTGCAGCTCCGCAAAACGGTTGTTACATGTCGCCATTGGACTACTTTCGCTTTCTAATTTAAGTCATTTCCACACTGCAGACATTTTATCCTCAGGTTAGCCAAAGTAATGCTATGCTCGTATGTGAAAAAAACCCCCAAAAAACAAGCTTGGGTCCACGTTAAAAATTGCCGATTCCGATCAACGGAATCATCTTACAGATCGGGACATCCATAATAAATAGGACTCAGCGGTCCACAATCTCACAAATCATTGTAGCTCACAAGCATACAATATATGCTTACTTCTTATATCTGCCCAGACACTAAATATAAGCCTCACATGTTTCGCATATCTCTAATCCAGCTTGCTTCCTCAGCGTGGATTAAGGAAGGTTGCAGGGTCCTGAGTTGGCTGTTAAAACAACGTGATTGACATGGGCATAACGAAAATGGACAAAGCTGTCAGAACCATGTGGTCGTTCTCAGCAACTGTACATTGCTGCTTTTCATTATTCAAATTCCCCCTATTATTAGGAAGGTTTTTCCAGTATTCAGACTACAACAGGCTACAATATAAACACTTTATTTTTTATTAACACCAGTATCTGTGACCTCCTCTGCTGTGATCTATAAAATATCATTTTCAAATGGAAGCTTTAAGACAAGACACATATTGAATATGGCAAAGATCACAAACACTCTGCTGCACACACCTCTCTGAGTTAGACAGCAAAGTTGACAGCGCCTCCTCAATTCTTGACTGATTAGTTGGACTCACTGTTTTCGTTATGATTGCAGATGTTAGCGTCAGGTGAAAACTGCCAATGTGATTCATAATTGTTTTAAGTCAGAAGTTACACTCAGCCTGTGTCTTGTCCAGTTCATGTTTCCCAGCAAGTTCTGAAGTCTGACACAAGCCAAGATACCTGCTTTCTAAAGACTGGGTGTTTTTTTTGTTTTTTTTTCACTTGCTGCTGATATCTGCCTCCCTCCGACACAACATGATCCTAATGTCCACCCACAATTAATAAAATAATTTCCACACCTCTACTGTACAAGGTGACAGATTACTAACAGTTTGGATATCAGTAGTGTCCCAGAAGTAAAGTAACATACTTCCTGTTTTCTCTAGTCTAGAAAAAGAAATGGACGCTTTAGTGAGCAGAGCGACGGAGGTGACGGAAATTGACCCGAAAACCAGCAGAGAGGCGGCAGCAGTGGAGGTAGCAGCGCTCGGCCGGCCGTTCAGCCCCGGGATGCTGTACGACTGCCGCAGTGATTCTCTTGTTCCTGGTAAGGATTCACAAGTAAAGGTTCCTAAATGTGGCTCAATTAAAATACGTGTTTGTAAGTTCTAAGTAGTGAATTCCAACTCCTGCTACTGTCTGAAAAGACAAGTTTATCTGAATTTGCAGAAGTTACAAAAAAGGAAAAACAAATACTGTAAATTCATCAATGAAAACTAACCTGTCCAAGCCTTCCTAAAAAATAAAAAGCAGTTTAACTATTTTGATTCTTTTTTGCAGGCATGACACTGTGGGACTGTGATGACCTCGAAAAACATACAAGAGAAAGACCAAAACCTCAGACTGACTTTGAGATAGTTGCATCTGAATCAATTGAGGACAAATCTTCAGCACTAAATGTTGACGCCTCTCTTAAAGCAAGTTTCTTGGGTGGACTGGTTGAGGTCGATGGATCAGCAAAATACCTGAACGATAGTAAGACTTCTAAAAATCAGGCCAGAGTAACACTAAAGTACAAAGCTACCACAAAGGTCCAAGAACTGTCGATGGATCATCTTGGAAGAGGTAATGTGAAGCATCCAGATGTCTTTGATAAAGGGTTAGCTACACATGTAGTCACAGCTGTTCTTTATGGAGCACAAGCCTTCTTTGTCTTTGACCGTGAGGTGTCAGAAAAGGAAGATCATCAAGACATTGAAGGTAACTTGAAGGTGATGATCAAGAAAATTCCCTGTCTTGCTATACAGGGTGAAGGTTCACTGAAAATGGAAGACAAAGACAGAGAAAAGGTTGAGAAATTCTCCTGCAGATTCTTTGGAGACTTTTCACTTCAGAAAATGCCGACATCCTTTCAGGATGCAATACAAGTCTATCAGAGTTTGCCAACATTGCTGGGAGCCAACGGAGAAAACGCCGTACCAGTAAAGGTCTGGCTGTTGCCACTGACATGTTTAGATTCTTCTGCTTCAAAACTCGTCCGTCAGATAAGCGTAGAGTTAGTCCAGGAATCACAGAGAGTCCTGGAGGACTTCAGTGAGCTGGAGATGAGGTGCAATGATGCACTGAAAACCACCACTGCACAGCAGTTCCCACAGATTGGCACAAAGATTAAAACCTTTAAAGAGATGTGCTCTGAGTTCAAGCTGGTATTCCAACAAACCTTGGCAGAGAAACTTCCATCAATCCGAGGAGGAGGAGAAGAAGAAGCTGTGCTCGCAGAGATCCTGAGGAAGAGACATTCTTCTCCTTTCAACAGCAAAGACCTGAACAAGTGGATGGACTGTAAAGAGAGAGAAATTCACACCTTAACGTCTTTCACCAACATGATGAAGAATACTAAGATTGTCTCATCTGAAACAGACCTGTACAAGGAAAGTCTCAGTGCAGATCATACTGTGTGTTTTGTTTTCACCTCACTGGGAAGTGATGAACCGTACCTCTCAACTTTATCAGAGTACTTAGAAGAAACAACCAAACCAGACGAAGCTCGACGGTCTCGTACTCATGATGTAGAGAAGGAACAATGGTACACCTCAAGAGAAGTAACATATAGAAGGAGTAAAGCAAAACTCTTCAGCTACTTCGCAGAGGCCAACAAGGAGAACAAGAACATTAAGTTCTTGGCAGTTGGTTTAACAAACAAGTCACAGAAAGGTTCAAGCATCTACCTTTATAAAGACGGCTTCTCTGTCACTGAGAACTTTGAGCCTCCTTCAAAGCCTAAAACATTAACAGTCAGAGACATAAACCACAACAGTGTGACGCTGAAGATTTCTCCAGCAAAGTTTGGAGCAGAGAACATCACCTCCTACTCTGTTGAGTACTGTGTCAGTGGACAGGATGGATGGAAAGAAAAGACGGCAGCAGAAGCTGAAGAAGTCACAGTGAGCGATCTGAGTCCAAACACAGAGTACAAGTTCAGATGCAGAGCAGTGACCTCAGTAGGTGTTGGACCAGCCAATAAAGTCAGTGGTTCCATTAAAACTTTACCTTGCAGCCCTCCTGGAAAACCTCGAGTTGAACCAAACTCAATAGAGATATCAGTTAGCTGGGACAAACCTGCTGAACTTGGACAAGATGTCCAGATCCTGAGCTACATCGTGGAGTACGCCAAAACAGACAGCAGGGTGGAAGAGGAAGATCTCCAATGGAACCAAAAGATGTCAAAGACTGAAAAGACGATCATTTCAGGGCTTCAGCCAGAGACAGAATATGTCGTCAGGGTCAGATGTGATTGTGGTGAAGCTGGAAGAAGCAAAGAAAGTGTCTATTCTATCTTTGCTGTGTGCCCAAAAGAACGACTTGCTGATGCTGTTAAAAACGAAAGCAGTCTGCTGGAACACAAGTCAGGTCCTCTCCCTCTTTACAAAGTTCCCCTGGAAGAAGAAAGACTGGGTGTTGCAGGTTGCAGGCGTTTTAGTTTTGGGAAAGAGTCTTTTAAACACAATCGCACCATCATGGTTCTTGGAGCAACTGGAGCTGGAAAATCAACTCTCATCAATGTGATGATCAATTACATTCTGGGAGTTGAATGGGAGGATTCATATCGGTTTAAATTAGTTGATGAGGATCCATCAAAATCACAAGCTGAAAGCCAGACTTCTGAAGTCACTGTGTACAAGATCAACCACCAGGAGGACTTTAAAATAGACCACTCACTGACCATTGTTGATACTCCAGGATTTGGAGATACAAGAGGCATAAAGAGAGACATGAAGATCACAGAACAGCTGCGTAATCTATTCACTGATAAGCGTGGTGTCAGTGACATTGATGCTGTGTGTTTCGTAGCTCAGGCTTCTTCAGCTCGACTCACACCAACACAGAAATATGTGTTTGACTCTGCGCTCTCAATCTTTGGCAAAGATGTGGCAGAAAACATCAGAGTTCTGGTGACGTTTGCAGACGGCCAGCTTCCACCAGTTCTAGAGGCGATCACAGCTTCAGGTGTCCCATGTCCTAAATCAGAAGACGGGCTGCCACTTCACTTAAAATTCAATAATTCAGCGTTGTTTGCAGACAATAAATCATCTGCAGCAGGTGGCAGAAGTAAATATGGAGACTTTGATCAGATGTTTTGGGACATGGGGGCCAATAGCATGGAGACGTTCTTTGATGCTTTGAATGTGATAGAAACCAAAAGCTTGACACTGACAAAGGAGGTCCTCAGAGAAAGAAAGCAGCTTGAGAATTCAGTTGAAAATTTGCGGAAGCAGGTTAAACTTGGGTTAGCCCAGCTTGAGGAGATAAAACAGACAAATTTGAAACTGAAAGATCACGAGGCAGAGATCAGCAGGAATGAAAAATTTGAGATTGATGTCACTGTCACGAAGCCTGTTAAAACAGATATTTCTCGTACTGGAAAATACCTCAACTGTCAGCAGTGTCAGTTTACCTGTCACTTTCCCTGTGGAATAGCCGATGATAAAGAGAAAGCACGCTGTTCTGCAATGGGATCAGATGGAAACTGTACTGAGTGTCCCGGCAAATGTCCCTGGAGTGTACATTTTAATCAGAAGTACAAATGGGAGTATCAGGAAGTTAAAGAAAAACAAACGGCAAGAGATCTGAAAGAAAAGTACCTAGAAGCCAAAGATGCTAAGGCATCTGTTCAGGCATTGTGTGACAAACTGAACTCTGTATTTGATCGTGTGCAGGCTGATGTGGGGAAACTGATGAAGAGGTCTGCTAAGCGTTTAAACAGACTCAAAGAGATCGCACTGAAGCCAAATCCTCTCTCCACTCCAGAGTACATTGACCTGCTTATTGAGGCAGAGAAATCTGAGTGTAAACCAGGCTGGCAGCAACGAGTTCAGAACCTGACAGCCGTGAGAGAACGACAAGAGTTAATGGCTGTACTACAGCCCACCAACTGATTTGTGTTCAAACAATCAAGCAAATAACAATACCAACTGCAACAAAACTAATACCAAATAATTAGAATGACTACACTGACTACACTGACTTCACCACCAAATAAGACTGTCAGTGTCTGATGAAGACCAAGATGAGACCGGTTCTGATCCCAACGAACACCAACACAGACCACATGCCACTCCAAGAGAGATTAGAACACACCAGGATCAGTGCCAGGCAAGAAAATGGCATCAGGTCAACTCCATGAATGATCACACGGACAGAGATCTGATTTATACATCACTGAAGTCTTTACTAGCTGAGACATTTCTTCAGTTTTAATGGTGCGACTGGATCAGTAGTTTGAAATCAGCTAGTAGTTAAAATGTAATCTTATGAAGAGCTTCAGGTGTAAATGTAGCAGCAGGTTGATGAAGAGCTTCAGGTGTAAACGTAGCAGCAGGTTGATGAAGAGCTTCAGGTGTAAACGTAGCAGCAGGTCGATGAAGAGCTTCAGGTGTAAACGTAGCAGCAGGTCGATGAAGAGCTTCAGGTGTAAACGTAGCAGCAGGTCGATGAAGAGCTTCAGGTGTAAACGTAGCAGCAGGTTGATGAAGAGCTTCAGGTGTAAACGTAGCAGCAGGTTGATGAAGAGCTTCAGGTGTAAACGTAGCAGCAGGTTGATGAAGAGCTGCTGCAGCCCAGTCATGATGTTCAGCAGGTGTAACGTCGACCACGTTCACCATCTTAATTAATGGTATTTAAAGTAAACAGCAGCCTTCAGCTGTCGTCTGCTCTCACAGTGAAGCTCAGTCACTGTAATGTGTGACGCTGTGAGAAACATGAAGAGAGCAGTTCTGCTGTGATGATGTCAACACACATGTAGAAGGAAATCTGATGGTGAAGAGAACAAATCAAAACATTGACATCATGTTGTGAGAAATGTTGAAGTGCTGAACTAATAGAACAATCTGCTCCAATGCAACCTGATCATCAAAGTCTTTATTTTTGTCTTTTTAACATAAATGTTTGAATGTGTTTCATTGTACCCAGTTTACATAGTTGAGTTTTTACACTGGCTCATCAGCTTCCTGCTTATTTTAACATGTTTATCTACTATTTTCTTTATTATTGGACATTTAAAACCTTTAAGACGATCTGAATAATGTTTCATTTCTCCTCATGCTGATGTGTGCTGACATGTTATTGTCCTGTGGGCTCCCACTGAAAGATGGAGAAATCAATAATCAATAAATGTGATGATTCTAAGTGTTGTCTGTTGTCCTCTGATGTGTCAGTGTCGCCTTCTTTGTCTTCTGCAGCTTCATTTTCTCTTCCAAACTCACAATTTACATCTAAATGTTCCAAGATTTAAGAAAAATGAAATGCAAAGTGAAAATAAATGTGAGCATCAGAACTGGTGCCCCTTCAGAGGGCCCGACCCGGAGGTTGGGAACCACTGGACTAACTAAACTAACTGTATATAAAGTAGTTCAGACGGAGTGATGTAATGTAACTAAGTACTTCCACTCCACTACATTTAGGAGGCAGATATTGTACTTCTTACTCCACTGCATGTATTTGCTTTGCTGTTCACTTTAGTTACTAGTTACTTTACAGATTACAAGTATCACATTTTTACATGAATAGATTTTCTCATCAATAAGATAAAAACAGTGTTTGTGATGATCAGCTGACTCACAGTATACAGTTTATACACACATGTAAATATATGGATCAGTTACTTTACTGATACTTTGATACCTCAGTACATTTAATATCAGATACTTTAAGACTTTTATTTGACTTTTGGGTTCTTACAGCACCGTTCACCTGCAGCAGCTCTGATGATGATAATAATAATATTAATAATAATATTAATAATGTCACACAGAAACAGATATCAGTCAGCAGGAACAGTTTTCTGTGGAACGAGTACTTTAACTTTTGATCCTTTCAGTGTATTTCAGTGAAAGTACTTAATGACTTTGACTTAAATGAACTCGAGGAGGTTTAAGTGGTTCTGAAGCTGTTTAAATGTGATACTGATGCCTCTATATGAGCCACATAAACAAGTGAGAGCATCAGATTGTGTTTGTGTATATTGATGATATTCAGTGTTGATGTTTGTCACCAGGTCACATTCTGACTCATCCAGGTTGAATAAATCATAAAGATAAATGTATGTTTTATTTGACAGGGCCCACCAGGACCAGCTGGATATAAAGGTTCTTGTAGCCTCTTTAAAAGAGATTTGAACTGCCAGTCTTTTACTTGTAATGGAGTATTTTGACATTATTGTCAGTGAAGTGAAAGATGTGAGTCCTTGTTGAAGAACATCATAACTCAGGTGTGTGTGAACATTTAGTCAAACTGTGTTGAACAAAAGGAAAACTGCTGCTGTGTTAGTTTCATGTGTTCCTGTCACATTCTGCCTCTTCAGACTCAGTCGTTGTCGTTCTCCATCCGTCCACCAGATGTCCTCAGACTTTTCCACCTGTCCCCGTCCCCTGACTCCCACGTCCACCTGCATCAGCCCCGCAGGATCTACCTGCTCCATTTACTCTCCTTCATACCACTTCTTCAGCTTCCTGGAACGAGCCAGTCTCCCTCCAAAATATGACTTTATATCCATGATGGATATTCAGGTGAACAAAACTGACACATATAAGCATCTCTCCAATGTGAAGAACTGTCTGTATTCTGTATTACACAACAGTGATGTCACCATTTATGTCCCAAAAAATGAAACTGACAGAATTAACAGATAAACTAATAAATGGTTCAGTAGGTGTTAATTAATTTAAAAAATGCAACTAATAAATCAGTTATATTTCTGTTTAAAGTTGCTTCTGAATATATTTAACTTTTTAAAATTTCCCTCTTGTGATTTTTCATTGTATTATTTTATTGATTTTAAATCTTATTCATGTATTTATTTCGATATTTTCTTTGCTTTGCATTTTGCTAAATAATACATGAATAAATACAAATAAACATGTAAATACATAAATAAATGTGAAAGTTAATATACTGATAAATGAGATGGTTCAGTGGATGTGGAACAAATGGTTTGTTCCTCTTCTTCCTTTAGTGGGTTTGTTCCTTCATGTTGCCCTCCTGGTCTGCTGGTACCAGGGAGAGGTGTGTTCAGAACCCTGCAGCTCTGTATGTCGGAACAAAGAGGCAGAAAACTCAGCTTGTGTTCAGCTCCACTGCAGGATTTATTCTCTCCTGAACACAAAGACATATTAAACAATTGACTTCCTGAGGTATTAAACAGAAATACTTAGTAGTTGCATCAGGTGAGTTGCAGAATCTTTCAAGTGTGGAGGATATTTTGCGATATCTTCATAAACATACATGTATCTACAGCATGTTAATGTATTGAAAACAACAGCACCATGAAATAAACAACATGAATGTCCATATGTGTTGAACAACACAGAATCAATCATCTCTCACATGGTTTCTGTCACATGTTCCGGCTCTGACCAAATTACACATAAAACTACAATATATTTTGACAGTGAGGAACTTTCAACCTTTCAGCATCACTCCGGTTACATCATAACAAATCACTGTGTTTATGTCTCTTTCTGAAGTCACATATTCACACAACTATACAGGAAACAGTTTCTCCAAGCAAAAGAAAATCTACATGAACCACTCACACATCTTTAACTGAGTAACAAACAAAACAAACCCCTTTGTCTCATAGCACTGTTGTTAATAGTTCGATCCCCGCCTGGCCAATTGCATCATGGTCATTGTGTCCTTGGGCAAGACACTTCACCCACCTCGCCTCGTGTGAATGTGTCTGACTGCTGTATGTTTGAGGTGGTTGAAGGGCCACATGACTATTTTTAACCACTTTTAACTTGTTTTAACCATGAATTACACCTTGATCAGATACTGAACTGCAGTCTCTGTGACTTCTTAAACACTTTTTTATCATCATGTGTTTTTAATACCTGTATTGACATGTTTTATTATTCTTTTTTTTAACCCTTTACATTTACACTGTGTGAGTTTTAAAGTGCTGTGTAATTGTAATTAATGTGAATCTGTTGGGAGAGAGAAGGATATAAAGACATGAGAGGGGAGCAGCCCTGCAGGAGGGAGGAGAGATTCAACCTCACATGTTCATGTCAGGAAGTGAAAGTGAACATTTGTCAGAGACGCAGAGCTGCAGACGAGGACGGTCTCTGTCTTTCTCTGAAGAAGACTTCAGATTATTCTCAACAAAGACTCTCGTCCAAACACCGGTGAGTACGCTGTCCTACAGAGAGAACACACAGTGAACAGATATCTGAGCAGATTCTGTTAAAGCTGTGCAGTGAAGACTTTCAGTTGGTTCAGTTTCAACCAAAAGACTCTACACGTGGCTGGAAACGGCTCAGCAGTTATTTCCTGTGAGGAGACGTCCTGTGAGAGAAGGTTCAAATAACATGTTACTTTATGTATTTTAAGATGTTTATGAAGGTTTAAATCATGAGACTGATCTGTTGAATGTTGTCTGTCCTCTTCAGCTCACTGAGGCGACATCCAAATGTTTCCTGTGATTTAAATAAAGTCAACTCACTGAGGAGGACTTCTTCCTGAACTTTATCACCTGAGGTTTGTTAACACTGACTCTGATGGTTTAAAGGAAGGGGTAAAACAATAATCACGTGTCTGCAGGTACATTAAAACAGTTATTGGTGGGTGATTTTCCACATGAACTGGTTTTGGGCTGTTGTTCTTTACTGTAACAGTGGAGTTGGTCTGACTTGAGCAGCAGCAGTCATTTAACGCGCGCAAGTTTGAAATGAGAAGTGCTGACATCCGTTGCTGATCACAGCTGGATCTGCCTAGTCGGCTTTAACATCTGTAGAGACATCAGATGAAAAATGACATTATCTGTATATATTTAAATTATAACACTGAACCAAAACTAGTCGAGAGATTTAAATTTATAAAATTAAAGTGATGTACTGCCTGTGTAACTGCACACAGCTCTAGAAGGGAGAGATGTGTTTGTATATTTCTTAAAATACAGATATGATTTCTGATGCAGTCAGTACTCTGCAGCTGTACTGTCAGCTGCTGTCTGTGCTCTACGTTATAACCTCTGCTGTCCTTCATATCTGTTGAAATTTCTTTAGTTGGTTTTGCTGGATGATGGCTTTATGTTTTAAACGCTGATCTCTGGAGAAACTAACAGCTGATCTGTATCTGCTTTGCTGTCTGGTTTTGAGGTTTGAGTTCAGTATCTGTCAGTGTCAGGATGTGATGCTCCTGCTGATATCCTGATTATTCATTTTCATACGAGCACAGCTTCTGTTAAACACATTAAATATCTTCTGGATTTTTTAACGTGTTAATAAAGCTTTAACGCAACATCCTCTTAACGACGCACATTTTTTTGACGCGCAATTAACGCTCGGTATTTTAAAAAAAAAGAAACGCGCATTGTATGATTTACGGCCGTCAGTGGCACCTGTAGTCTTGATCCAGAGGGCAGCAGAAGAATAAGACAGGGAATCAGAAGAAGAAGAAGCAGGGTTGGCGTTCGGAAGTGAAAGTAAATGGAGAAAGGACTTATGAACGGTAAATTCACTTCCAGATTGTTCGGTCGATAGGACAAAAGATATCTGCACGTACTGTCGACATGAAATGAGTTACCACTGAAGTACGCCGAGTCTCAGATATCATTTGCAGCCAAACACATGGCAGATGCAGAGAAATGCGATTAATTTGCGATTAATCACGAGTTAACTATGGACAACATGCGATTAATCACGAGTTAACTATGGACAACATGCGATTAATCACGATTCAAAAATTAATCGCTTGACAGCCCTAGTAAAAACATTTATATGCTTTATATGACCCCACGTCAAAAAACCTGAACTGTCCCTTTAAGGAAACAGGTGAAATGTAAATGGAATAAAGCAGGTAATACCTGTGAATTAACCATTAGTATGGCAGCATAATGGTCACCCATCTTAACCCTTTATCAAGCAATCATTGAAATAAATGTTTTTCCTAAAAGGTGTATATATAAAAAACACATATAGACTTGAAGGAACATTTATTTTTAACATTTTTTATGGAACAATAACACACATATCTATACAATAATACAACATATATAATAAATATAATGATATTTGTATATATAACACAATATATAACATAAATAACGAATATAACATGTATCAAAGTCCGCCCCAGTCGAGTCCAGTCATTTATGCCGCATAACAGCGGCATTTTGGATGTCCATGGAAGTCACCATTTATAGTTCCTTGCCCGATAAAGGGTTCACAGACTTTGTTGTTATCGTCCATACGTGTTAAGGATACATTCAGTCCTGAGACTCTGTAAGTGGGAAAACTTTTTTTCCGGACATACTCCATGGCTTTCATGGGGTCAGCAAACTCCATGTCCTCGTCCATATATGAGATACGGAGTCTGGCTGGATAAAGCAGGCCGTAACGGACTCCTCTCGGTCCACGTAGCGCTTTCTGTATGTCTGCAAATGCAGCTCTGGCCTTGACAACAATGGAGGTGTAGTCAGGGAATATGGTGATCCGGTTTCTGTTGTAGGTGAGGGGAGCTCTGTCCCGGGCTCTCTGCGGGATCTCTACAGCGTCCCTGTCATAATGCAACTTAGCAATGATCACCTGCGGCTTCCCGGGGTCTCCCAGTTTCCTGGGGGCCGCGGCGCTTGGTGCGAGCGGTCTGTCTTTACCTCCCGGTCCATCTGCAAAATCTCTGATAACTTTCGATATGGCTGTCGGTCAGCTGGAGTCCAGCTGTTCATCAATGCCGACTATTCGGATGTTGCCCTGTCTCATCCTCCCCTCCATGTCCTCGCACCTGTCTTTTAGGGTTACCACATGAGTTTGAAGGCTGGTTACCGTAGCTTGTAATGAAACCACTTCTTCCGACTATGTAGATAGTTCGTCCTTTATGTCCCTGATGTCCCTTCATATGGCCGATTTCTGCACGGATAGCGGCCGTGTTGTTTGTAATATCCGCCCGCATCGACTTTAGCTGTGACTGCAGGGCGTTGAAATTCTCCAGCAAAGCACTCTTAAGTTCCTCTCTGATAATTGTAGAGATATCTCTCTTATGGATGCCATGATGTCTGCTTTTATTTCGTCAGCAGCCATTTCTCTACCTTCCGTCCGTATGGGTGAGGTCGGGTCTGAGTTACATGTAGTCTGCCTCGTGGTTCTTGCAGGCCGTGTAGCACTGCCACAGTACTTGTATTTCTGCAGTTTATCTGCCATTCAGGCCGATGTCATCTATCTGAGCTGATATGTGGTGTCCCAGCAGTGACCTCTGTGAATTTCTGAACAGGTTTGCTTTTGGAGTGGCTGTTTTAATTAAGGATGATAACACGTTTTGCAGGAGCCCTGAGAATAGCGCCCCCTGCATTCAGTGATATTATGATTGTGAAATTAAGCAATATTATCTTCAAGGGTGTGCTTTAATGTCATTTGAGCACTTCAGTGCTGCTTGCTGACCGCATCACTGTCATGCTCAAATGACGTTAAAGCACACCCTCGAGGGTAATATTGCAATTATGCAACTAATACCAACACAAATAAAATGTATAATCAAAATATATCCATGTTGATGGACAATTTGCTCTCAAATTTTAAAGGTTTTTGCGAGTGTGCGTTGCGTTTCCATGGAAACACATGGGGTCTGACTAATAACTGAAACAAAATCAGTCATGTCAGTAGACTCGTGTGTAATGGAACGTAGTTACCACTACAGCAAATAATCCAACCCTTAGTAACGACCTAGCAACAGAAAGGATTTTCTAATCCCAGAAGAGTGAACTCTGAGCTGACGTTAATGTTTTATCGCGGTCTCGGAATTTCCCGGACTAAATCAATACTGCACAGATAAACAGAAAATGCGCATTTTTATTGCCCAAGTTATAACAAAGATGTTGATTTTTTTCTTTCATATTGTTTATAAAACTTTTTCACCATTTTCACCACGGTCACAATACCCAATGAGCAAAAAGTGGTCCAAAATACGTCAAAAAGACATGTTCTCCATACATCCAGAAGACGTCCTCAGAGGAGCCAGAATGAAAGTTTTTATTACGTCGTTTGTAGACGTTGGATAGACGTTTTATAGACGTTTTATTTTTGTCAAGACATAATTAAAGAACATCCAGAAGACTTAATTCAAGGAGCCAGAATGAACGTTATTAATACGTCTTAGTTGTTGTTTGTATGTTCTTCAGTCATCAAAAAGTGTAGGGTTACAGTTTGACCTCAACAACATGCTGAAAAAAAGGACAACCAAAAAATGCATATTAATCAAATAAAGTAGGGGCATAACCATAAAGACATTTGCTCTTTCCCAACAGTGTAAATCATTTATTTAATTCTTTCATTTAAACCACTAGAGTATAAATGTCTTAATAAAAGTATACATTTGGTCAAAAAGCCTCATTTTCCAGTAACAATCGACACAAAGGAAAATTGGGTGTCTCCCTGGCAGTCACACTTTCTCAGAGTGAAACTGAAGAAATATGATCACACATCTGATATATCTATCTATCTATCTATATCTATATATCTATATATATATATATATATATATATATATATATATATATATATATATATATATATATATATATATATATTCTATGATAAAACGGTGTTGTTTCATTAAAGGTTGAAGTAGAGTCCCAAATTATTAATCACCACTAGAACTATTTCACAGTGGATGATGATTTACCTGGTACGTGATTCCTAGTTCAGTCCACATTTATTGACGGCCTTTACAGCCAAAACATTTTAGAGATAAACAAAATTATTTAAAAAATTAAATTAAATTTTAAAAAAGTCCAAAAGTCCCCCAATTGGGAGACGATTCATGCATCAATAGTAGAGAGACTAATACCTATAATAATAAGACCTATGATAATAATTGTACGTGAGAAAAATACATGTTCTCATGTAAAATAATATTTAGATTTTGGAGTCTTTGCCTGGACTGTCTGTACTGAAATCTTTTATCCTGCTTCACTTTATCCAGATCAATGTTTGCAGAGATGATCACATTATGATTTCATAAAGGTTTAGAGCTACTGCAGCACATTCACAAGTTCTTCTCATTCTGAAGTGCTTTTTTAGGCGAAACTGAATTTTAATTCATTTTTGCTGTCTGCAACCTGTATTTTCTCATCACCAGTAACACATGGGTATGCTGATATTTACATTTCCATGCAAATCTCACAAGTGTTCTCTTTACAATGAGACCAACTAGGCCTACTCAAATAGACCTTGTGGTTGCAGAAATATACTCATGTTATTATCGGTATGCAATTTTGTAGCTGAGACCTATGAAATAGCCTGCGATTCCAAAAGGTTAAAAAAAAAAAAAAAAAAACGGGGAATATAGGCCTACATGCAAAGACAGATACACATACAAATATTTTCTCAGGCACTCATGGCTATCAGTTTTGCCAGTTTAGGAAACAATTCATGTTGTGGCTCTAGAGCTGGAAAAAACCTGTTTGGCAGCTGGTTTGTAATCAGATGTGTGATCATATTTCTTCAGTTTCACTCTGAGAAAGTGTGACTGCCAGGGAGACACCCAATTTTCCTTTGTGTCGATTGTTACTGGAAAATGAGGCTTTTTGACCAAATGTATACTTTTATTTAGACATTTATACTCTAGTGGTTTCAATAAAAGAATTAAATAAATGATTTACACTGTTGGGTAAGAGCAAATGTCTTCATGGTTATGCCCCTCCTTTATTTGATTAATATGCATTTTTTGGTTGTCCTTTTTTTTTCAGCATGTTGTTGAGGTCAAACTCTTTAAGGACACAACATGTTCACCTGAGAGGGACATCATAAAGTCTCACCCGGGCCAACCTTGGCCCATTAACACATGAGACAAGTAAAGCCTGTTCCTATGTTTATAATGTCACATGATTACAGGAGGAGGACGGTTAAAGGAGACCATCAGCTCACACACTCACTGACTGTTGGTTCACTCATGAAGAAACCCCCTTTTCTGCTTCATAATTTACCCAGAATGCGTGTGTGTGTGTGTGTGTGTGTGTGTGTGTGTGTGTCACTATTCCATTTATTTACATTGGAACAAGTTGCAAATGACATAAAACCACAGCTTCTGATCACAATCACATGGAATACGTACATTTTGTTATTCAGTCTTATAAACGTAATCATAATACAAATAAAAAGTTTTGGAATCTTTCATGATTATGCAACAGCTGACAGGACAATTTCATCAACTGATTCTGGCTGTGATATGGACGTCCAGATCATGGCCTAGCAGAACGTCTATTTGCAACTCAGTTTTGTTGTCTATAGACGTCCAGAACCGGGTCAGGCTGGACTATAATCGCAATGTCATTTATCAACTAATTCTGGCTGTGATTTGGACATCCAGATCATGGCCTGGACGGACCAACGTGATATCAACTTTTCTTGGCAGATCAAAATGAACAACAAACCGATCCATTTTGTAGCCTATTTTTCCGCTGTTTCCTACTCTAGCCCTGACAGTTACAATGTTGCCACAGACAGTAATATTTTGAGTAATGAGTCAGGCGTGCTGTCATGCTGATTTGAGCACGTTCTAAATTTCTTGTTGACCGATCAGATTGCTTGGTCGGAACTACTTGTTGTATAATCAACATTTAATAACCCGCAATATGATTATGGTGTCTTTTGAGCAATGGAAACTATATTTAGGATAAATGTTTCAGGGAAACTGAAATTATGTAACATTTCAAACCCGACGTTCAGGAATGATTAGCCTCATGTGTTTAAGGAAATATGGATGTGTTTTTACTTTCAAACGTGCGTGTGATTTAAAAAATAACACATCCATGTCACTGTGGCTCTGTACGTACATTATGGAGGTGGGATATTTTACAGTTTAAAAATAAACTTAGGGGCCGTCCAGACGGGCGAAAACAACCTTTTTTTTCTCCGTCTTCCTCTGCATCGTTTCAAGAATATTTGCGTCCACACGGATCCACTGAAAACAACCGAAAAGGCTGTAGTTCATATTCTAGGCCTCTAGGTGGTGCTTGACATTCACCAAAAACAGAGAAGAAGACACAGAGCATGTGCAGAAAGCTTGCGCGCTGTAAACAAACAGACAGTAGACGGAGAAACCGAACACAACAAGAAGAAGATGAAAATGGCGAGTGCAAGGAAACCAGACTCGTTTGTGTGGACCGATAATGAGGTTGAACTGCTGCTGAGACTCACACTCAACTACAAGGAGAGTAAGTTGCAAGAAACACAAACACGAGCATGTAGGCCGCCATTGTTGTTGTTGTTCTTATGAGACGTCGTGGGGTTCAGAGGTCAGAGGCAAGACGTCGCGGGGTGGGGCGATGGCATCATTGTTTCGGAAAGTATGCGGATTCGCCGTCCACACGAAAAGGGGAGGGCAGCGTTTTTGGATTTTTCCACCCTGAGACCTGGTTTCAAAAAAGTGCGTTTTCAGGATCCATGTGAACAGTTGGCCAAAATGATGCAATACATGTGCGTTTTCGCAAAAGAGCGTTTTCGTCTGGACGGCCTCTTAATTGTTCAAAATGGAAATTATAAAATTCACTGAGAATTAATAAGTATAAGTTACCATAAACATCTTTTTCTACATTATGTTCTGAAAAAGAAAAGAGTTTTCATATCAGCACATATCAGACAACATACGCTGATACCAATTGTATCTGTGGATCAGCCAGTATTAATAATAATAATAATAATAATAATAATAATCTTTATTTATAGAGCACCTTTCATGCCCGACTGCAGCCCAAAGTGCTTGAACAAAGCAATATCAGAAACAATAAAAACAACAACAGTTGAAAACACATCATCAACAAAACAAATAAAAAGCAGTAACAGTGATAAAAGATAAAATCAACCCCTATTAAAAGCCAAATTAAAAAGATATGTTTTCAATTTCTTTTTAAAAATGGCCAACGAGTCTGCTATTCTTAGGTCTAAAGGGAGAGTGTTCCAGAGTTTAGGGCCATTAAAACAAAAAGCAGTTTCACCAGTTTTCTTGTGGGTCACCTCAGGAACAACTAAAGGACAGGCAGTGGAGGACCTGAGCGTTCTCGTGGGGTATAAAAAGAAAGCAGATCGCCAATATAAGATGGTGCTAGGTTATTTAAGACTTTATAAATGAGTAAAAGAACTTTAAAATCAATCCTAAAAGAAATAGGCAACCAGTGCAATGTTGCAAGCTGAGGAGTAATGTGATCTCTTTTTTTTGGATTAGTTCAAATCCTGGCTGCCGCGTTCTGAATAACTTGTAGTTTCTTGAGGGACTTTTCAGGGAGACCAGTGAAAAGGGAATTGCAGTGGTCCAAACGATTAGTTATGAAAGCATGTACAAGTGTTTCAGCATCATCCTGACTAAAAAAAGGTCTAATTTTGGCAATGTTTTTATGGTGAAAAAAAGTTTTTGCAACACTGTTAAAATGGCAAATGAAATTAAGGCCAGAGTCTAAAATCTCTCCTAGGGTTGTAACATGTCATTTAATCTGTTGGGACAGACTGCCAAACTTTGACTGAAGTTTCTGCCGATCTTGTAGTGGGCCAACAAGTAAAATCTCAGTTTTCTGCTCTTTCAGTTTTAAAAAAAAAATGTGTTCATCCAGATGTTAATATCTGTGAGACAGGAAAAAAGATTGTTTAACGCACTAGGGTCCTCTGATGAAACGGAGATATATAATTGCATATCATCTGCATAACAATGATAATGTACATTATGAAAACTAATTAATTTACCCAGAGTTAAATTATTAGTGTTAAGATGATTAAATAGTTGATTGAAAACTATTTTCTCTAACAGTTTGCCGATAAAAGGAAGATTAGAAATAGGCCTGTAATTGGCTTAGTCACTAGTGTCAAGATCAAGTTTCTTGAGCAAAGGTTTCACCAAGGCTGTTTTAAAAGCAGCAGGGAAAATGCCAGACTGCAGAGAAGTGTTGACGATTCTGGTAGTGTCATTAGAGAGGCACAAGAGACTAGATTTAAAAAGTTTCGTTGGAATAGGGTCTAGTGAGCATGTGGATGACTTCATTTTGGTTATAGTGGCACTGATTTCACTATCTGTAACTAAAATATTGGATGATATTAACAGGTAACCGATGCATCTGTTTGGTTCTACAGTTTATCCAAGACTTTAATATCTAACCCTCATCAAGTGCATTTAAGAAGGGGAATCTATACTGTATAGATGCACAAATGTTCAGTATATATAAGATAGAAGAAGAAGAAGAAGCCATCTTGCCATGTCATCGTACATAACCGCTTTATCCCTCTCCATGGGGTTGCGGGGTGTTGCTGCTGGAGCCAGTCCCAGTTGCTCCGGGCAGGGTACTCCCTGGACAAGTAGAATAAGAAGATCATTAAACTGACACACATCTTCTGGTAGTCTGCAATCATGTTTTTCCAAGTGCTGTATCACACACATGGAGACGTGGTTCAATTTACTTGAAGACGTCTCATCCAAGACGCTTCTTCACTTCTAACTGGAGAGAAGTCGCAGGCTGTTAAACTCTGTGTGGGAGTGTCCTTACAGAGTTGTTAAGGACACTTGTGAGTCGTTGACCCAAGCAGACTTCATGTGTGTTATTAGGGCTAGCTGAGCCCAGGTGTGAATTGTTGTTAAAGTGAAACTCTCGCCAAAATGCAACCTAGACTTTTTTTGTGAATGTATATGAGTCAAAACTTCGTGTAAAAGCATAATTACGATGAAAAGGTACTTTTAAGATTTACCGTATTTTCATTTTTAGCTCAAAGTTATTTTCATTGAGAGTGCTACAGGCACTTTTACACTAGGATTAAAATCACTATTTTTAAAACACTAAGAAGGCTCGACACAACATGAAACTTTGCTCGTAGTATCAGAGACAGAGAAATATTTAGCAATGTCCTCGTTTAAAAAGAGGTCAGACTCTGCTGTCAGTGCAAACAGTAAACGAAAAGGGACCCAAACTCAAGACACAAAAAGGAAGGCGGTTAAACAAACAAAAGGTGAGCTGTATTAAGTAAAGCTGTAAACCAAGTTCATCAAAAATACCAAAGCACAAAGTCCAAGCACAAAGCTGGTGACAAAAGGTAACTAAACAGAAGGAGCAGGAAGCACAAAGACCAAGAGCAAAGAACTGCAAAAATACAAAAACTAAATAAAAGTACAAACAAAGGAAGCGCTGGAATAGAGGCAGGAACAAGAAGGACACGAAGATACAAGACTGAACCAGACTGAGACTCATGACAAAACAGACAAAGTGACCATGAGAGAGGAGGACAAGAACTTGTGTCATAAAACTATGATCACGTGTCTGCATGTACATTTGAACAGTTATTGATGTCTGATTGTCCACACTGACTGGTTTCTACTGGAGAGTTATTCTTGAATTTAAAAATAGCCTTGAACAGCAGGAGGAAGTATTTGAAGCAGTGTGTTGTAGCAGCCACTAGATGGCGACATAAACAGGTTGTAACCCTGATAGCAGCAGCACAGAGCTGATAGGTATTACTGAGGTTTAAAGGTCAAAGATCCAAAGTGAAAATGAGCTCATGTAAACACAGTAAAACAAAGCAAAACACAAGAATCAGTGGTGTTCAAAAATCACCACTCAGCCCAAAAGTTTCAGGTTAAAGTTTTTTACTTCATTCAAATCATTTAAATTGGCATTGAGGTTTTCACAGTAGAGCAACACATTTTATTTTACTCTTGACTTTAGTGGAGCTTTTCTTTCATACAGCAACTGTAACATTGTTGTGTAAATCTTCACTGAGCTCATGATTCGATATCATTCAGTAAACTATTTGAATGCAAAATGATATTTGATGGTAGGGGAGGTGTGGTTATTAGAAGTGATTGATAATAATTATTAAAATTAGATCAATAGAATTAATTAAAAAATATGATTAAATCATTAAAATGGGGCACCACCCTGAAGTAGTCTCAAATGAAGGGTTAAATTTAAATCTAAATATTTGTGCAATATTGACAATTAAAGGAACAGTGAAGGAAATGAATCCCAACACTGACAATCACAACCACTAAATACCAGAAAACATATGCACATAACAATCACAGAAAACTGCTCTGTACAATATAATATAATTTATTGATAAGTGCACTTTGACCAAATCAATAATACTCTCAATCAGTGTTGTGCCTGAACGCGTTCAATGAACGATCGCTCATGAACTCGTTCATATTTTGGGTGAACATGAACTGAACGTACTGTATTTCTGCCTGATGAACGTTATTGTGAACGCGTTCATTCTGGCGTTTGTGAACAGCGCATTCTCTCAGTTTAACTTTGTTCAAGACAGTGCCAGATTTCCATCGAGCTGTCAAGGCGAAAACCAACTGAAACACACTGTGAACAGGCCTTAAAATGTAGCGGAAAAACACCCAATCTGGCTGTTGTGTATAAAAAGGACGCTGGATGAGAGGTTTGTGCAGCTCGCTTTACTTTCGATCAAAACGAAACTTAACTATTTCAGACAGAAACACCTGCATACCAAACATGCAGGGAGGCATTACCAAACGAACACAGATTAATTCGTCCTGAACGGACACAACACTGGCAGCACCAGCCTCCACAGAGTCGCACCGCGCATGCGTCATCAATGTGCTACGCATGGAGGCAAAAACAAATGAAGGCTTCACATCTGTGTTTGTATTGTGATATATCTAAAAAGTTTTGGAGCGATGTTGAATCAAATTTTTTTGATGCTGCTCTCTGTCCATTCTCTCACCCTTAAACATGTTATTCGCTGTTAACCCAGAAGATAATGTTCTTGAACACATGATGAACTTTGTTATCCTATGCAAAATGTTTCATTCACAAACAAAAAATTGCAAAATCACTACCTAAATCTGCTCCTTTTCTCCTGGAACTGAGCTCTTTGCTTAAATCTCTGATTTTGTTAAATAACAAAAAAAGTACCTTACTGAGTCATTATGAAAAGTTTTTCCCTGAAGCCACTGTCTGAACTATCTATTTATTTATTCTTCTTTTTTTTAATTATTTATTATTTATTTACTTACGTGTTAAAACTGATAAAATAATAGCTGTCTGTGGTTCTATATGGGCTGTGGCAATAATTTTGAAAAATAATAGCTCGCATTAACATATTGAAAAAAAAGGAACTATGAACTAGTTCATTTTGGAACTGTGAACTTAGTTCAAATTTTTGAATTATGAACTGAACTAGTTCATTTTAAAATTTGTGAACTGAAGTTTGAACTAGTTCATGTAGAAAGTGAACTTTCCCAACACTGCTCTCAATAAACACAATCTGTCACTCAACTAAAGCAGCTTATCTATGAAACTAAAACACTAAAACAAACTCAAGCACAAATAACAAACACGTGTGTATGTGTGTATGTGTGTGTGTGTGTCGGAGGGACAAATTGAGAGTGCCAAAATGGCGGTCGTAGAGACAAGGTCATAATTGTTGAAAGGACTACACAATGGCGGAACATAACTTGAAGTCACCTACATACACAAATTTATAAATTATGATTCTGGTTTTGCTGAATCTCGAATAAAAAAATGTTGGACATGAATATGTCACCCAAAGGCAGTCAGTTGAAAGGACGGCGAGAATTTGTACAACGCAATGGTTACAACACCGCTGGCTTCATGTGCACTTTTGGATACACACAAACTCAGGCAGTGGCGTGCACAGACTTTTTGAAAGGCAGGGGCGAAAAGAAGGGCACTTTAGCGCGTGTTTTGGCTCACAAGAGGGCAGTTTATCATTCTTTAACCAGCCAAGGGGGCAGTTTAGCGTGGCGACTGTAGAGTGCAGCAACGGTGGTGACATCAGCCATGATCGACGTGGAAAGAGAGCAGTCTGAACGCCTCCTCTGTTTTAAATTTGTCCCGGTAGAACACCGCAGTAGTGTTGTACAGCACCGGGTGCCCACACACAGCTACAATAAGCTTTTCCTCCATCGTTGCTCTGAGCAACCGTAAACAACCGTACGTGAGGGAAGTGACGTCTTCGGCTTGAACTCGTTGCTGATTGGATGTCGCGGCGCGATGCCGCCTGAAAAATTCGATATTTTCATCTTTAGAGCTTCAGACGCTTCATTCGCCGCCTGAATCGCATGTCATTGCGCCATTAACATTGATTTTCAACGTAGAGTTGCCACTCCATTCGCGTCTATCGCGTTCGGTCTGAACACCCCTTAAGACAAGACACATACTGAATCTGGCAAAGATTACAAACACTCTGCTGCACACACCTCTCTGAGTTAGACAGCAAAGTTGACAGTGCCTCTTCAGATCTTGACTGATTAGTTAGACTCGCCGTATTCGTTATGATTGCAGATGTTCGCGTCAGGTGAAAATGGCTAATGTGGTTGGTGATTGTTGTAAGTCAGAAGTTACTCTCAGCCTGTGTCTTGGCCAGTTCATGTTTCCCACCAAGTTCTGAAGTCCAACACGTGCCAAGATACATGCTCTCTGAATACTGGGTGTGTGTTGTTTTTTTTTATACTTTATTTACAATTTTTAAATGTACAAAACTGTACAAAACATGCCACAACAGAGAAACATAGTCGGACATAGACGAAAACAGAGGAAAAGGGGGAAACAAAGAAAAAGACAGTTGACAGACAGTTGTACATTTACATAAATAGACTTACAGAAAAAAATCTAGTTGCAGTAGTTAAAGTAAAGTAAGTACCATGTGAAAAGTTGAGTCAAGCATCACACCGGACACTGGGCTGGGAAGGGTCCCTAAATTATCTCAAATCTGTCCTGTTTATTGGGTTTGAGCAGGCTTTTCATTTGAATAATTGATAACATCTCGTTGAGCCAATGAGCAAATGTGGGTGGAGTGGTAGACTTCCAGGTTGGGAGAATACGTTTCTTAGCTACCACCATCTCTAGGTGCAGAGCAACCTGCGTGCTGTGCAGAAGATCCGAACTCTCGGCAGAGCATCCAAGGATGGCCAGGTCATGGTTAGTCTGAATGACTGTGGAGTAGGCTTTAATATATAGGCCAAATAAAGCTGACCAAAAATTGTGCAATTTAGGACAGAACAAGAAAAGATACGCTAGTGACCCCCAGCATTATGACAATTATCACATACAGGGGATACGGATGGGAAAATACGATTTAACTTTGTTTTTGAGTAATACAGTCTTGTACTGAATTAATCTATAAAGTGAGTTAATAGAGCAACAATGGACCCAAGACAGTGCCTCCTCCCAAGGTTCTGCCAATATTTCAGAGTTCAAGTCTTTGGCCTGACCTTCCCTAATGAAATCAGAGGAAACTGGATTAGTAAAAGAACCCACAAATTTTGATATCTGTTTTTTCTTTTTTCACTTGCTGCTGATATCTACAACAGCTGTTTTCTCTGAATAGAGTGTTACATGTTGTTCATACTCCCCACCAGTAGTTGGCAGAGATCCCATTCTTAGACCTTAACGCAGAAAAACATCATGCTTCAATGCAAAATGTTCAAGGAAGTCCCATGCAAACTGTGGGGTGAGAGACCGGAGACAGTATGCCACGGAGACAGTTTGTGGAAGCGGTGCTCCTGGATTTGAGCACGAAATAAATGACAATGGCAAGCAAAAAGTTGACACGTAGGGAAGTGATTGAGCTCCTATTCGCGGACTCTGATTCTGAAGGGGAAAATCTAACTTTGGGAGATGACGGTCGGTTGGTTAGTGGAGCTAGGAAAACGCACAAGCATATACACACGACCCTTTGCCCAACATAGGTGGGAATGGCATCAGTAAGGAAGTGAATGGATGTGGTAGAAGTAGCGGGGATGGTGAGAACAGCGCTGGGACCAGCGTTAGTGTTCACTCTTTCTACCGCAAAGGTCACGTAGCCTCCATCCGCGGCAGTGGTGCAGCTATGCGCCGCAGCAGTGTTCACCAAGCACAAAGCACACACGAGTCCAACTCTTCTCACAACACTAGAGGAGATAGCAGGGGAGACGTGGGCGAAGTGATCGTAGAAGGGCTGATACACGAGGTCGCAGTGTCCATAGGAGAGGTGGACGTGGTAGAGGCAACAGGGGAAGGCAGAACAGGGTGAGGAGGATGTTATCAGGAATGGATAAAGCCCTTTGATGAGCAAATTTGGAAAAAAAATCATGAAAAACGCCTACTGTTTACATGAGTTTTGTGGTGTAGTGATAGTTCTAGTATACGGGGGGGGGTCGTGTCATTGTCGTTCTTATTGTCTCTGTGCCTTGCAATGAGAGGCTCCACACTCTACAAATACTTCAAACTTTTATCTGGATAGATGGGCACAGATAAGGCCTCTGCAGCTAAAAGACGCCTACTTCTGTTATTATTATCATCAAATGATGATAATAATAATAACAATAATAATAATAATAGGAAGAGAAGAGAAAACAAGAAAAGTGGAAGAAAAAAAGGATAGAAAAAGTGTCCTCCAGTGAGGGAGGTGGTGGGTAAAAAAAAACAAACCACATAGTGTTTACATGAGTTTTGTGGTGTAGTAATAGTTTTAGTTTACGATTGTTGGCTTATAATTTACTTTTTCCCTGTTCATTTGATGTGTGGACAACATAATAAATGGATGGAGGGAATGAATCTGATGAAATAAGTTCACCTCTCTTTCAAAATATCAGGTATTTCATGGAAATTATATGATCCAATATGGCCACCGCCATATGACGTCGTAATATGCAAATTGGATGGGAACATTTACTCCCTGGATAAACTTTATTCTCATTCTCAATATTTGTCTCATTACACGTTGTCTCTATCTCAAACCACTTTCAAGCCAGAGCCTTCTGAAATGTAGATGTCAAAATCTAGTATTTTTTAAAAATAAAACCCGGCGCCTAAAGGGTTAATGTACACCTATAATTGATTAAGGAATTTCCACACCTCTACTGTGCAAGGTGACAGATGACTAACAGTTAGGATAGCAGTAGTGCCCTAGAAGTAAAGTAACATACTTTCTGTTTTCTCGAGTCTAGACTAAGACATGGGCTCTAAAGCCAGCAGAGAGGTGGAGGTGGCAGCAACGGAGGTGACGGAAACGGAGGTGGCAGCGCTCGGCCGGCCGTTCAGCCTCGGGATGCTGTACGACTGCCGCAGTGATTCTCTTGTTCCTGGTAAGGATTCACATGTAAAGGTTTCTAAATGTGGCTGAATCACAGTATTTTTGTAAGTTCTAAGTAATAAGTTCCAACTCCTGCTACTGTCTCAAAAGTGTATCTGAACTTGAGGAAGTTACAAACAAGGAAAGCAAATACTGTAAATTCATTCCAAGCTTTCCTAAAGAATAAAAGGCAGTTTAACTATTTCTATTCTTTTTGGCAGGCATGACACTGTGGGACTGCGATGACCTCGATAAACACACAAAGACAAGACCAGAACCTCAGATTGCCTTTGAGATAGTTGCTTCTGAATCCATTGAGGACAAATCTTCAGCACTAAATGTTGACGCCTCTCTTAAAGCAAGTTTCTTGGGTGGACTGGTTGAGGTTGATGGATCGGCAAAATACCTGAATGATAGTAAGACTTCTAAAAATCAGGCCAGAGTAACACTGAAGTACAAAGCTACCACAAAGGTCCATGAACTGTCGATGGATCATCTTGGAAGAGGCAATGTGAAGCATCCAGATGTCTTTGATAAAGGGTTAGCTACACATGTAGTCACAGGTGTTCTTTATGGAGCACAAGCCTTCTTTGTCTTTGACCGTGAGGTGTCAGAAAAGGACCGTTATCAAGACATTGAGGGTAACTTGAAGGTGATGATCAAGAAAATTCCCTGTCTTGCTATAGAGGGTGAAGGTTCACTGAAAATGGAAGACAAAGACAGAGAAAAGGTTGAGAAATTCTCCTGCAGATTCTTTGGAGACTTTTCACTTCAGAAAATGCCGACATCCTTTCAGGATGCAATACAAGTCTATCAATGTTTGCCAACATTGCTGGGAGCCAACGGAGAAAACGCCGTACCAATGAAGGTCTGGCTGTTGCCACTGATATGTTTAGATTCTTCTGCTGCGAAACTCGTCCATCAGATAAGTGAAACACTAGTTAATAAGTCACAGAGTGTCCTGAAGGACTTCAGTGAGCTGGAGATGAGGTGCAATGATGCACTGAAAACCACCACTGCACAGCAGTTCCCACAGATTGGCACAAAGATTAAAACCTTTAAAGAGATGTGCTCTGAGTTCAAGCTGGAATTCCAACAAACCTTGGCAAAGAAACTTCCATCAATCCGAGGAGGAGGAGAAGAAGAGGCTGTACTCGCAGAGATCCTGAAGAAGAGACACTCTTCTCCTTTCAACAGCAAAGACCTGAACAAGTGGATGGACTGTAAAGAGAGAGAAATTCACACCTTAACGTCTTTCACCAACATGATGAAGAATACTAAGATTGTCTCTTCTGAAACAGACCTGTATGAGGAAAGTCATACTGTGTGTTTTGTTTTCACCTCACTGGGAAGTGATGAACCGTACCTCTCAACTTTATCAGAGTACTTAGAAGAAACAACCAAACCAGACGAAGCTCGAGGGTCTCGTACTCATGATGTAGAGAAGGAACAATGGTACGCCTCAAGTGAAGTAGCAGATAAAATGAGGAGTAAAGCAAAACTCTTCAGCGACTTCGCAGAGGCCAACACGGAGAACAAGAACATTAAGTTCTTGGCAGTTGGTTTAACAGATGAGACACAGAAAGGTTCAAGCATCTACCTTTATAAAGACGGCTTCTCTGTCAATGAGAACTTTGAGCCTCCTTCAAAACCTGAAACATTAACAGTCAGAGACATAAACCACAACAGTGTGACGCTGAAGATTTCTCCAGCACAGTTTGGAGCAGAGAACATCACCTGCTACTCTGTGGAGTACTGTGTCAGTGGACAGGATGGATGGAAAGAAAAGACGGCAGCAGAAGCTGAAGAAGTCACAGTGAGCGATCTGAGTCCAAACAAAGAGTACAAGTTCAGATGCAGAGCAGTGACCTCAGTAGGTGTTGGACCAGCCAATGAATTCAGTGGTTCCATTAAAACTTTACCTTGCAGTCCTCCTGGAAAACCTCAAGTTGAACCAAACTCAAGTGAGATATCAGTTAGCTGGAGCAAACCTGCTGAACTTGGACAAGGTGTCCAGATCCTGAGCTACATCGTGGAGTACGCCAAAACAGACAGCAGGGTGAAAGAGGAAGATCTTCAATGGAACCAAAAGATGTCTAAGACTGAAAAGACGATCATTTCAGGGCTTCAGCCAGAGACAGAATATGTCGTCAGGGTCAGATGTGATTGTGGTGAAGCTGGAAGAAGCAAAGAAAGCATTTCTTTTGTCTTTGTTGTGAAAGAACGACTTGCTGATGCTGTTAAAAACCAAAGCAGTCTGCTGGTACACCAGTCAGGTCGTCTCTCTGTTTATAAAGTTCCTCTGGAAGAAGAAAGACTGGGTGTTGCAGGGTGCAGGCGTTTTAGTTTTGGGGAAGAGTCTTTGAAACACAATCGCACCATCATGGTTCTCGGAGCAACTGGAGCTGGAAAATCAACTCTCATCAATGGGATGATCAATTACATTCTGGGTGTTGAATGGGAGGATTCATATCGGTTTAAATTAGTTGATGAGGATCCATCAAAATCACAAGCTCACAGCCAGACTTCTGAAGTCACTGTGTACAAGATCAACCACCAGGAGGACTTTAAAATAGATCACTCACTGACCATTGTTGACACTCCAGGATTTGGAGATACAGGAGGCATAAAGAGAGACAAGGAGATCACAGACCAGCTGCGTAATCTATTCACTGATAAGCGTGGTGTCAGTGACATTGATGCTGTGTGTTTCGTAGCTCAGGCTTCTTTAGCTCGACTCACCGCAACACAGAAATATGTGTTTGACTCTGTGCTCTCAATCTTTGGCAAAGATGTGGCAGAAAACATCAGAGTTCTGGTGACATTTGCGGACGGCCAGCTTCCACCAGTTATAGAGGCGATCACAGCTTCAGGTGTCCCATGTCCTAAATCAGAAGACGGGCTGCCACTTCACTTCAAATTCAATAATTCAGCGTTGTTTGCAGACAGCAAATCATCTGCAGCAGGCAGCAGGAGTAAATATGGAAGCTTTGATCAGATGTTTTGGGACATGGGGGCCAATAGCATGGAGACGTTCTTTGATGCTTTGAATGTGATAGAAACCAAAAGCTTGACACTGACAAAGGAGGTCCTCAGAGAAAGACAGCAGCTCGAGAATTCAGTTGAACATTTGCAGAAGCAGGTTAAAGTTGGGTTAGCCAAGCTTGAGGAGATAAAAGAGACAAAAGAGAAACTGAAAGATCACGAGGCAGAGATCAGCAGGAATGAGAACTTTGAGATTGAAGTCACGGTCACAAAGCCTGAAAAAATAAATATTTCAGGTACTGGAGTGTACCTTACTAACTGTCAGCAGTGTCACTTTACCTGCCACTATCCCTGTGGAATACCCAATGATGCAGATAAAGCAGGCTGTCTTGCAATGGGATCAGATGGAAACTGTACTGTGTGTCCAGGCAAATGTCATTGGAGTGTACATTTTAATCAAAAGTACAGATGGGACTATCAGGAAGTTAAAGAAAAACAAACAGTGAAGGAGCTGAAAGAAAAGTACCTAGAAGCCAAAGGTGCTAAGGCACCTGTTCAGGCATTGTGTGACAAACTGAACTCTGTATTTGATCATTTGAAGGCTGATGTGGGGAAACTGATGGCGTACACTGCTAACTGTTTAAACAGACTGAAAGATATCGCACTGAAGCCAAATCCTCTCTCCACTCCAGACTATATTGACCTGCTTATTGAAGGAGAGAAATCTGAGTGTAAACCAGGCTGGAAGCAACGAGTTGAGCACCTGACAGCCATGAGAGAACAAGCAGAGTTCATGGCTAAAGTAGAGAGAGGAGAGACATTCCTCCAGAGTCCATCTACCGACCTCCAGCATGTTAGCAAGGACAAACAAAGAACAACACCAACCAAAAGAAAACTGTCGGTGTCTGATAGAGACCAAGATGAGACTGAGCCGAAACCGACCCAGATCAAGAGGAGGCGGAGTCGATACCAACCCAGACAAGATGAGACCAGTTCTGAGACAAGCAACGACTAAGAAAAAGCTGGGGCCAAATCCAGTTATCTCTATGGCGAAGGCCAGGTACACCCCGGATGAGTCGCCAGCTCACCGCAGGACCCTTACTAATGGCTGATGGCCGCCACACAAGGTGCCTACTGCACATCAGGAGTAATTTGGGGGTTCAGTATCTTGCTCAAGGATACTTCAACATGTAGCTCAGTTCCGCCCCCACGGGAGCCGATTCGAACCAGCAATCTTCTGATCACTAGTCCACCAGCTCTACCCACTGAGCTACAGCTGCCCCATTATTTACACTGGCTCATCAGCTTCTTGCTTATTTTAACATGTTTATCTACTGTATTATTTGTTCAGCAGGTGTAACGTCGACCACGTCCACCATCTTAATTAATGGTATTTAAAGTAAACAGCAGCCTTCAGCTGTCGTCTGCTCTCACAGTGAAGCTCAGTCACTGTAATGTGTGACGCTGTGAGAAACATGAAGAGAGCAGTTCTGCTGTGATGATGTCAACACACATGTAGAAAGAAATCTGATGGTGAAGAGAACAAATCAAAACATTGACATCATGTTGTGATAAATGTGAAGTGCTGAACTAATAGAACAATCTGCTCCAATGCAACCTGATCATCAAAGTCTTTATTTTTGTCTTTTGAACATAAATGTTTGAATGTGTTTCATTGTACCCAGTTTACATAGTTGAGTTTTTACACTGGCTCATCAGCTTCCTGCTTATTTTAACATGTTTATCTACTATTTTCTTTTTTATTGGACATTTAAAACCTTTAATACGATCTGAATAATGTTTAATTTCTCCTCATGCTGATGTGTGCTGACATGTTATTGTCCTGTGGGCTCCCACTGAAAGATGGAGAAATCAATAATCAATAAATGTGATGATTCTAAGTGTTGTCTGTTGTCCTCTGATGTGTCAGTGTCGCCTTCTTTGTCTTCTGCAGCTTCATTTTCAAAGTCAAAATCAAAGATTTCAGAAAAATGAAATGCAAAGTGAAAATAAATGTGAGCATCAGAACTGGTGCCCCTTCAGAGGGCCCGACCCGGAGGTTAGGAACCACTGGACTAACTAAACTAACTGTATATAAAGTAGTTCAGACGGAGTGATGTAATGTAACTAAGTACTTCCACTCCACTACATTTAGGAGGCAGATATTGTACTTCTTACTCCACTGCATGTATTTGCTTTGCTGTTCACTTTAGTTACTAGTTACTTTACAGATTACAAGTATCACATTTTGAAATGAATTGATTTTCTCATCAATAAGATAAAAACAGTGTTTGTGATGATCAGCTGACTCACAGTATACAGTTTATACACACATGTAAATATATGGATCAGTTACTTTACTGATACTTTGATACCTCAGTACATTTAATATGAGATACTTTAAGACTTTTATTTGACTTTTGGGTTCTTACAGCACCGTTCACCTGCAGCAGCTCTGATGTCACATTCTGCCTCTTCAGGCTCAGTGGTTGTCGTTCTCCATCCGTCCACCAGATGTCCTCAGACTTTTCCACCTGTCCCCGTCCCCTGACTCCCACGTCCACCTGCATCAGCCCCGCAGGATCTACCTGCTCCATTTACTCTCCTTCATACCACTTCTTCAGCTTCCTGCCTGTTAGCGTCCATGTTTTCACTCTGTTGATGAATCACTCAACTCTTCTTGTCTCTTCTCACATTCACCTGATTTCTGACACATTCTGATCACAAAACATGTCAAACTTCACAGAAACACACTGAAGACCTGGAACGAGCCAGTCTCCCTCCAAAATATGACTTTATATCCATGACGGATATTCAGGTGAACAAAACTGACACATATAAGCATCTCTCCAATGTGAAGAACTGTCTGTATTCTGTATTACACAACAGTGATGTCACCATTTATGTCCCAAAAAATGAAACTGACAGAATTAACAAATACATGAATAATGGTTCAGTTGATAAATAAACATATAGGAATACATGGAGGTGTTAATTAATTTTAAAAATGTGACTAATAAATTAGTTATATTTCCGTTTAAAATTTGCTTCTGTATTTAACTTTTAAAATTTCCGTCTTGTGATTTTTAATTTTATTATTTTATTCATTTAAATCTTATTCATGTATTTGTTTCTATATTTACTTTGCTTTGCATTTTGCTAAATAATACATGAATAAATACAAATAAACATGTAAATACATAAATAAATGTGGAAGTTGATCCACTGATAAATGAGATGGTCCAGTGGATGTGAAACAAATGGTTTGTTCCTCTTCTTCCTTTAGTGGGTTTGTTCCTTCATGTTGCCCTCCTGGTCTGCTGGTACCAGGGGAGAGGTGTGTTCAGAACCCTGCAGGCTCTGTATGTCGGAACAAAGAGGCAGAAAACTCAGCTTGTGTTCAGCTCCAACTGCAGGATTTATTCTCTCCTGAACCAAAGACATATTAAACAATTGGACTTCCTGAGGGTATTAAACAGAAATACTTAGTGTTGCATCAGGTGAGTTGGAGATCTTTCAAGGTGGAGGATATTTTGCGATATCTTCATAAACATACATGTATCTACAGCATGTTAATGTATTGAAAACAAACAGCACCATAAAATAAACAGCATGAATGTCCATATGTGTTGAACAACACAAAATCAATCATCTCTCACTTGGTTACTGTCACATGTTCCGGCTCTGACCAAATTACACATAAAACTACAATATTCTGACAGTGAGGAACTTTCAACCTTTCAGCATCACTCAGGTTACATCATAACAAATCACTGTGTTTATGTCTCTTTCTGAAGTCACATATTCACACAAATATAGGAAACAGTTTCTCCAAGCAAAAGAAATCTACATGAACCACTCACACACCTTTAACTGAGTAACAAACTAAACAAACCCTTTTACATGTCTCATAGCACTTCTGTTAACAAGCTTGTTAGCAACAGGTCCGCTAGCTTATCATGGCAGTATATAGCTAAACATCTCTAAACATCACACACTATCACTAAGGATTCACCACACAGGTATCCCTTATACTGGGGCACATGCTTCTAGTTTTGAGGAATATTAACCTGTATGTAGGAACAAAGAGGCAGAAAAGTTTATGTTCAGCTGGACTGCAGGATTTATTCTGCAGCGCCTCTAAAGGGTTTCAAGTTCCTCCTCAGTGCTATGCACCATCTAAGACCTGTCTGAGTGTTGCACCAACAAAGAGAGTACTTTTACTTTTAAACCTTTAAGTGTATTTCAGTGAAAGTGGTTCTGAACCAAAACCACATGTGGATCGGTCCAAATTAAGGCAAATCAAAGTAGAAATATCACATTATGTGACTATTTCATAAACTAATAAATTCCTACAACTTATTTATTATTATTCTTATATCTTTTATTTTGGCGGGTTCAGTCCTCCTACCTGACTCCACTGCTGCTCTGTGAGACTGTGACGTCACTGTACATGAGACCAAACTGTACAAATGATAAACTTTGACTTGAATATGAATCTAAAGTCAGATGATCACAGGTGAGGTTTCTCTCTGCAGCAGCACGGCGCCATCTGGTGGTTTGTAGGATGTATGACAGCCTGCAGGAGTACAGACACCAGAGGATCGTGAGGACAGCTGGTCATCCAGCGTCCAATCAGGTTCCTTATAATCCACAGACCACAGACACATGATGTACTGCAGAGGTCAGAGGTCACTGATGGGAGATTCCTGCCCTCGTCTGGATGTTTGGACTCAGTTTCTCCAGCAGTGTGAAGTTCCTGTGAGACAGCGAGGAGGAAGCTTCCAGCTGAGTGGACTTGATCCAGACCGGAGGAGGTCCAGAAGATGTTCTGACAACCGGGTCACAATAATAAACACTGACATATACATATATATATACATATACATATACAGTTCTGCAGAACACAGGTATATTACACCTTTGTGTTTCTTTAGGTTTGATTTTGAATTGGATCATGCGACAGTGCTGGTCTGGTTTGGTTTCTGCATAAAACCACTTTGTTAGATCATGTTTTGGCTTAAAGTACTCAGGTTTGTCACCACAGAACCTGCTGGAAATTCTGGACTTCTCATTAAAAACCCACGTTTGTTACGTCCACACACGGCTGGAGATGTCTCGTTAACAACACAGTTTTGTTGCCACAAGCTCAGTTGGAAAATCTACTGACATCCTGTTAAAAACACCTGGTTTTATTATTACAAACAAAGCTGGAAAATGTCCAGAAGTCACGATGAAGAATATCCTGGTTTGTTGCCACATATAAAAGATATACTGTGTTTTATTATATTTAAAAACAGTCCACTTTAATTACCTTTCATTTACCTGTTTGTCATTTAATGTCACATTTTGACTCACTGCTGTTCCAGAACTTAAATGTATTAATATAAATAAACATATATAAAACTTATAAACTTCTATCATACTAATAACTGTGTTGCTGCTGTTAATATAACATCATTTTCACTGATTGGTCGCTCAGAATTTAGAAATCAAAATGGTCGCAGCTGATTGGCTGTGGAGCGGAGGAGAAGGGCGGGGCCAGTCACAAACAGTTGACCCTGATGGAGCGGGTCATGACACTGAGGAGAAACAAGATGGAGACACTTTAATCTGGGTCAGTACTTAAACTTTATTGGTATGACACAGAAATGTGTGTTTAACTGAAGTTCAGTCGAGTTAATTATTTCCGAGTTCAGCTGAAGAAGGGAGGTTTCCGTTAGCAGCTAATGCTAGCGCTGACGTTAGCTTGTAGGTGTTAGCCTCGGCTAGGTAACGTTTTCGCGGGCCTGAACAAACGATCCGGTCCAGACTCTCACAGCACACCAGAACTTTTTATAGCATGTTTCATAACTCACTTCACTTTGGTATATTAACAGCTGCACAATTATGACCCATTAAGTTTATTTAATCAGACCGGGAGAACGACTCCATCCGTGATCGATTAACCAGGTGTCACTCAGCCTGCAGTCAGCCGCACCTGCTCTGAGACTCTGCTGTCACATCCCGCCTGTAAACAGTCATTGTGGCGCAACTTCTGCTTTTTAATGTTGGCCTGCTGATGTTTGTATAAACTGTAGGTGCACCTGGTTGAGTGACGTCGTCCGATGCACGTTGGTTTTGATCGGCTACGTAATAAACGAGCTTCCTCCGCAGGCGGCTCAACTGCTGTGAATCGCCGGTGAAGACATCCTAAATGTGGAGGCATGTATGCAGCAACCAGGGGTGCTGAGGAGGCTGTAACACATGCCGAATTTACAAGAAGGCCCAAATGATTAAGAATTTGTCATTAAAGGCGTTTCATAAAGTGTATAAAATTTCTCCTCACTTAGCAACTCACAAAAATAAACGTTTTTTAAAGGGAGTCTGGGGACTTTCTCTCCCTCTTCATGTCCTTGCTGCTACTGACTGTGTAGTTGATGTGGCTGCTTTGACCTAAAGTATGTTGTTTCTTTCTTTCTCAACCAGAAACACAAGATGACAACATGAAACCATGATCCATGCTGAGAGGTTCACCTGCACCTCTTCTGTAACACAAGGTAAGTTTATCATTGTTGTCATTTTGCTCCTCGTTATGCCAGCAGTTATATTAAGCGTGAGATGTGCAGTCGATAAGTTTTAAGTGTGGGAAACACTAGTGGGGTCC
>NC_044207.1:32276990-32402973 GCF_900880675.1 Sparus aurata | reverse complement strand
AGCTGAGACCTATGAAATAGCCTGCGATTCCAAAAGGTTAAAAAAAAAAAAAAAAAAACGGGGAATATAGGCCTACATGCAAAGACAGATACACATACAAATATTTTCTCAGGCACTCATGGCTATCAGTTTTGCCAGTTTAGGAAACAATTCATGTTGTGGCTCTAGAGCTGGAAAAAACCTGTTTGGCAGCTGGTTTGTAATCAGATGTGTGATCATATTTCTTCAGTTTCACTCTGAGAAAGTGTGACTGCCAGGGAGACACCCAATTTTCCTTTGTGTCGATTGTTACTGGAAAATGAGGCTTTTTGACCAAATGTATACTTTTATTTAGACATTTATACTCTAGTGGTTTCAATAAAAGAATTAAAAAATGATTTACACTGTTGGGTAAGAGCAAATGTCTTCATGGTTATGCCCCTCCTTTATTTGATTAATATGCATTTTTTGGTTGTCCTTTTTTTTTCAGCATGTTGTTGAGGTCAAACTCTTTAAGGACACAACATGTTCACCTGAGAGGGACATCATAAAGTCTCACCCGGGCCAACCTTGGCCCATTAACACATGAGACAAGTAAAGCCTGTTCCTATGTTTATAATGTCACATGATTACAGGAGGAGGACGGTTAAAGGAGACCATCAGCTCACACACTCACTGACTGTTGGTTCACTCATGAAGAAACCCCCTTTTCTGCTTCATAATTTACCCAGAATGCGTGTGTGTGTGTGTGTGTGTGTGTGTGTGTGTGTGTCACTATTCCATTTATTTACATTGGAACAAGTTGCAAATGACATAAAACCACAGCTTCTGATCACAATCACATGGAATACGTACATTTTGTTATTCAGTCTTATAAACGTAATCATAATACAAATAAAAGTTTTGGAATCTTTCATGATTATGCAACAGCTGACAGGACAATTTCATCAACTGATTCTGGCTGTGATATGGACGTCCAGATCATGGCCTAGCAGAACGTCTATTTGCAACTCAGTTTTTTGTCTATAGACGTCCAGAACCGGGTCAGGCTGGACTATAATCGCAATGTCATTTATCAACTAATTCTGGCTGTGATTTGGACATCCAGATCATGGCCTGGACGGACCAACGTGATATCAACTTTTCTTGGCAGATCAAAATGAACAACAAACCGATCCATTTTGTAGCCTATTTTTCCGCTGTTTCCTACTCTAGCCCTGACAGTTACAATGTTGCCACAGACAGTAATATTTTGAGTAATGAGTCAGGCGTGCTGTCATGCTGATTTGAGCACGTTCTAAATTTCTTGTTGACCGATCAGATTGCTTGGTCGGAACTACTTGTTGTATAATCAACATTTAATAACCCGCAATATGATTATGGTGTCTTTTGAGCAATGGAAACTATATTTAGGATAAATGTTTCAGGGAAACTGAAATTATGTAACATTTCAAACCCGACGTTCAGGAATGATTAGCCTCATGTGTTTAAGGAAATATGGATGTGTTTTTACTTTCAAACGTGCGTGTGATTTAAAAAATAACACATCCATGTCACTGTGGCTCTGTACGTACATTATGGAGGTGGGATATTTTACAGTTTAAAAATAAACTTAGGGGCCGTCCAGACGGGCGAAAACAACCTTTTTTTTCTCCGTCTTCCTCTGCATCGTTTCAAGAATATTTGCGTCCACACGGATCCACTGAAAACAACCGAAAAGGCTGTAGTTCATATTCTAGGCCTCTAGGTGGTGCTTGACATTCACCAAAAACGGAGAAGAAGACACGGAGCATGCGCATAAAGCTTGCCCGCTGTAAACAAACAGACAGTAGATGGAGAAACGGAACACAACAAGAAGAAGATGAAAATGGCGAGTACAGGGAGACCAGAACCTTCGTGTGGACCGTTAATGAGGTTGAACTGCTGCTGAGACTCGCACTCAACTACAAGGAGAGGAAGTTGCAAGAAACACGAACACGAGCATGTAGTCCGCCATTGTTGTTGTTGTTCTTATGAGACGTCGTGGGGTTCAGAGGTCAGAGGCAAGACGTCGCGGGGTGGGGCGATGGCATCATTGTTTCGGAAAGTATGCGGATTCGCCGTCCACACGAAAAGGGGAGGGCAGCGTTTTTGGATTTTTCCACCCTGAGACCTGGTTTCAAAAAAGTGCGTTTTCAGGATCCATGTGAACAGTTGGCCAAAATGATGCAATACATGTGCGTTTTCGCAAAAGAGCGTTTTCGTCTGGACGGCCTCTTAATTGTTCAAAATGGAAATTATAAAATTCACTGAGAATTAATAAGTATAAGTTACCATAAACATCTTTTTCTACATTATGTTCTGAAAAAGAAAAGAGTTTTCATATCAGCACATATCAGACAACATACGCTGATACCAATTGTATCTGTGGATCAGCCAGTATTAATAATAATAATAATAATAATAATCTTTATTTATAGAGCACCTTTCATGCCCGACTGCAGCCCAAAGTGCTTGAAACAAGCAATATCAGAAACAATAAAAACCAACAACAGTTGAAAACACATCATCAACAAAACAAATAAAAAGCAGTAACATTGATAAAAGATAAAATCAACCCTATTAAAAGCCAAATTAAAAGATATGTTTTCAATTTCTTTTTAAAAATGGCCAACGAGTCTGCTATTCTTAGGTCTAAAGGGAGAGTGTTCCAGAGTTTAGGGCCATTAAAACAAAAAGCAGTTTCACCAGTTTTCTTGTGGGTCACCTCAGGAACAACTAAAGGACAGGCAGTGGAGGACCTGAGCGTTCTCGTGGGGTATAAAAAGAAAGCAGATCGCCAATATAAGATGGTGCTAGGTTATTTAAGACTTTATAAATGAGTAAAAGAACTTTAAAATCAATCCTAAAAGAAATAGGCAACCAGTGCAATGTTGCAAGCTGAGGAGTAATGTGATCTCTTTTTTTGGATTAGTTCAAATCCTGGCTGCCGCGTTCTGAATAACTTGTAGTTTCTTGAGGGACTTTTCAGGGAGACCAGTGAAAAGGGAATTGCAGTGGTCCAAACGATTAGTTATGAAAGCATGTACAAGTGTTTCAGCATCATCCTGACTAAAAAAAGGTCTAATTTTGGCAATGTTTTTATGGTGAAAAAAAGTTTTTGCAACACTGTTAAAATGGCAAATGAAATTAAGGCCAGAGTCTAAAATCTCTCCTAGGGTTGTAACATGTCATTTAATCTGTTGGGACAGACTGCCAAACTTTGACTGAAGTTTCTGCCGATCTTGTAGTGGGCCAACAAGTAAAATCTCAGTTTTCTGCTCTTTCAGTTTTAAAAAAAAAATGTGTTCATCCAGATGTTAATATCTGTGAGACAGGAAAAAAGATTGTTTAACGCACTAGGGTCCTCTGATGAAACGGAGATATATAATTGCATATCATCTGCATAACAATGATAATGTACATTATGAAAACTAATTAATTTACCCAGAGTTAAATTATTAGTGTTAAGATGATTAAATAGTTGATTGAAAACTATTTTCTCTAACAGTTTGCCGATAAAAGGAAGATTAGAAATAGGCCTGTAATTGGCTTAGTCACTAGTGTCAAGATCAAGTTTCTTGAGCAAAGGTTTCACCAAGGCTGTTTTAAAAGCAGCAGGGAAAATGCCAGACTGCAGAGAAGTGTTGACGATTCTGGTAGTGTCATTAGAGAGGCACAAGAGACTAGATTTAAAAAGTTTCGTTGGAATAGGGTCTAGTGAGCATGTGGATGACTTCATTTTGGTTATAGTGGCACTGATTTCACTATCTGTAACTAAAATATTGGATGATATTAACAGGTAACCGATGCATCTGTTTGGTTCTACAGTTTATCCAAGACTTTAATATCTAACCCTCATCAAGTGCATTTAAGAAGGGGAATCTATACTGTATAGATGCACAAATGTTCAGTATATATAAGATAGAAGAAGAAGAAGAAGCCATCTTGCCATGTCATCGTACATAACCGCTTTATCCCTCTCCATGGGGTTGCGGGGTGTTGCTGCTGGAGCCAGTCCCAGTTGCTCCGGGCAGGGTACTCCCTGGACAAGTAGAATAAGAAGATCATTAAACTGACACACATCTTCTGGTAGTCTGCAATCATGTTTTTCCAAGTGCTGTATCACACACATGGAGACGTGGTTCAATTTACTTGAAGACGTCTCATCCAAGACGCTTCTTCACTTCTAACTGGAGAGAAGTCGCAGGCTGTTAAACTCTGTGTGGGAGTGTCCTTACAGAGTTGTTAAGGACACTTGTGAGTCGTTGACCCAAGCAGACTTCATGTGTGTTATTAGGGCTAGCTGAGCCCAGGTGTGAATTGTTGTTAAAGTGAAACTCTCGCCAAAATGCAACCTAGACTTTTTTTGTGAATGTATATGAGTCAAAACTTCGTGTAAAAGCATAATTACGATGAAAAGGTACTTTTAAGATTTACCGTATTTTCATTTTTAGCTCAAAGTTATTTTCATTGAGAGTGCTACAGGCACTTTTACACTAGGATTAAAATCACTATTTTTAAAACACTAAGAAGGCTCGACACAACATGAAACTTTGCTCGTAGTATCAGAGACAGAGAAATATTTAGCAATGTCCTCGTTTAAAAAGAGGTCAGACTCTGCTGTCAGTGCAAACAGTAAACGAAAAGGGACCCAAACTCAAGACACAAAAAGGAAGGCGGTTAAACAAACAAAAGGTGAGCTGTATTAAGTAAAGCTGTAAACCAAGTTCATCAAAAATACCAAAGCACAAAGTCCAAGCACAAAGCTGGTGACAAAAGGTAACTAAACAGAAGGAGCAGGAAGCACAAAGACCAAGAGCAAAGAACTGCAAAAATACAAAAACTAAATAAAAGTACAAACAAAGGAAGCGCTGGAATAGAGGCAGGAACAAGAAGGACACGAAGATACAAGACTGAACCAGACTGAGACTCATGACAAAACAGACAAAGTGACCATGAGAGAGGAGGACAAGAACTTGTGTCATAAAACTATGATCACGTGTCTGCATGTACATTTGAACAGTTATTGATGTCTGATTGTCCACACTGACTGGTTTCTACTGGAGAGTTATTCTTGAATTTAAAAATAGCCTTGAACAGCAGGAGGAAGTATTTGAAGCAGTGTGTTGTAGCAGCCACTAGATGGCGACATAAACAGGTTGTAACCCTGATAGCAGCAGCACAGAGCTGATAGGTATTACTGAGGTTTAAAGGTCAAAGATCCAAAGTGAAAATGAGCTCATGTAAACACAGTAAAACAAAGCAAAACACAAGAATCAGTGGTGTTCAAAAATCACCACTCAGCCCAAAAGTTTCAGGTTAAAGTTTTTTACTTCATTCAAATCATTTAAATTGGCATTGAGGTTTTCACAGTAGAGCAACACATTTTATTTTACTCTTGACTTTAGTGGAGCTTTTCTTTCATACAGCAACTGTAACATTGTTGTGTAAATCTTCACTGAGCTCATGATTCGATATCATTCAGTAAACTATTTGAATGCAAAATGATATTTGATGGTAGGGGAGGTGTGGTTATTAGAAGTGATTGATAATAATTATTAAAATTAGATCAATAGAATTAATTAAAAAATATGATTAAATCATTAAAATGGGGCACCACCCTGAAGTAGTCTCAAATGAAGGGTTAAATTTAAATCTAAATATTTGTGCAATATTGACAATTAAAGGAACAGTGAAGGAAATGAATCCCAACACTGACAATCACAACCACTAAATACCAGAAAACATATGCACATAACAATCACAGAAAACTGCTCTGTACAATATAATATAATTTATTGATAAGTGCACTTTGACCAAATCAATAATACTCTCAATCAGTGTTGTGCCTGAACGCGTTCAATGAACGATCGCTCATGAACTCGTTCATATTTTGGGTGAACATGAACTGAACGTACTGTATTTCTGCCTGATGAACGTTATTGTGAACGCGTTCATTCTGGCGTTTGTGAACAGCGCATTCTCTCAGTTTAACTTTGTTCAAGACAGTGCCAGATTTCCATCGAGCTGTCAAGGCGAAAACCAACTGAAACACACTGTGAACAGGCCTTAAAATGTAGCGGAAAAACACCCAATCTGGCTGTTGTGTATAAAAAGGACGCTGGATGAGAGGTTTGTGCAGCTCGCTTTACTTTCGATCAAAACGAAACTTAACTATTTCAGACAGAAACACCTGCATACCAAACATGCAGGGAGGCATTACCAAACGAACACAGATTAATTCGTCCTGAACGGACACAACACTGGCAGCACCAGCCTCCACAGAGTCGCACCGCGCATGCGTCATCAATGTGCTACGCATGGAGGCAAAAACAAATGAAGGCTTCACATCTGTGTTTGTATTGTGATATATCTAAAAAGTTTTGGAGCGATGTTGAATCAAATTTTTTTGATGCTGCTCTCTGTCCATTCTCTCACCCTTAAACATGTTATTCGCTGTTAACCCAGAAGATAATGTTCTTGAACACATGATGAACTTTGTTATCCTATGCAAAATGTTTCATTCACAAACAAAAAATTGCAAAATCACTACCTAAATCTGCTCCTTTTCTCCTGGAACTGAGCTCTTTGCTTAAATCTCTGATTTTGTTAAATAACAAAAAAAGTACCTTACTGAGTCATTATGAAAAGTTTTTCCCTGAAGCCACTGTCTGAACTATCTATTTATTTATTCTTCTTTTTTTAATTATTTATTATTTATTTACTTACGTGTTAAAACTGATAAAATAATAGCTGTCTGTGGTTCTATATGGGCTGTGGCAATAATTTTGAAAAATAATAGCTCGCATTAACATATTGAAAAAAAAGGAACTATGAACTAGTTCATTTTGGAACTGTGAACTTAGTTCAAATTTTTGAATTATGAACTGAACTAGTTCATTTTAAAATTTGTGAACTGAAGTTTGAACTAGTTCATGTAGAAAGTGAACTTTCCCAACACTGCTCTCAATAAACACAATCTGTCACTCAACTAAAGCAGCTTATCTATGAAACTAAAACACTAAAACAAACTCAAGCACAAATAACAAACACGTGTGTATGTGTGTATGTGTGTGTGTGTCGGAGGGACAAATTGAGAGTGCCAAAATGGCGGTCGTAGAGACAAGGTCACAATTGTTGAAAGGACTACACAATGGCGGAACATAACTTGAAGTCACCTACATACACAAATTTATAAATTATGATTCTGGTTTTGCTGAATCTCGAATAAAAAAATGTTGGACATGAATATGTCACCCAAAGGCAGTCAGTTGAAAGGACGGCGAGAATTTGTACAACGCAATGGTTACAACACCGCTGGCTTCATGTGCACTTTTGGATACACACAAACTCAGGCAGTGGCGTGCACAGACTTTTTGAAAGGCAGGGGCGAAAAGAAGGGCACTTTAGCGCGTGTTTTGGCTCACAAGAGGGCAGTTTATCATTCTTTAACCAGCCAAGGGGGCAGTTTAGCATGGCGACTGTAGAGTGCAGCAACGGTGGTGACATCAGCCATGATCGACGTGGAAAGAGAGCAGTCTGAACGCCTCCTCTGTTTTAAATTTGTCCCGGTAGAACACCGCAGTAGTGTTGTACAGCACCGGGTGCCCACACACAGCTACAATAAGCTTTTCCTCCATCGTTGCTCTGAGCAACCGTAAACAACCGTACGTGAGGGAAGTGACGTCTTCGGCTTGAACTCGTTGCTGATTGGATGTCGCGGCGCGATGCCGCCTGAAAAATTCGATATTTTCATCTTTAGAGCTTCAGACGCTTCATTCGCCGCCTGAATCGCATGTCATTGCGCCATTAACATTGATTTTCAACGTAGAGTTGCCACTCCATTCGCGTCTATCGCGTTCGGTCTGAACACCCCTTAAGACAAGACACATACTGAATCTGGCAAAGATTACAAACACTCTGCTGCACACACCTCTCTGAGTTAGACAGCAAAGTTGACAGTGCCTCTTCAGATCTTGACTGATTAGTTAGACTCGCCGTATTCGTTATGATTGCAGATGTTCGCGTCAGGTGAAAATGGCTAATGTGGTTGGTGATTGTTGTAAGTCAGAAGTTACTCTCAGCCTGTGTCTTGGCCAGTTCATGTTTCCCACCAAGTTCTGAAGTCCAACACGTGCCAAGATACATGCTCTCTGAATACTGGGTGTGTGTTGTTTTTTTTATACTTTATTTACAATTTTTAAATGTACAAAACTGTACAAAACATGCCACAACAGAGAAACATAGACGGACATAGACGAAAACAGAGGAAAAGGGGGAAACAAAGAAAAAGACAGTTGACAGACAGTTGTACATTTACATAAATAGACTTACAGAAAAAAATCTAGTTGCAGTAGTTAAAGTAAAGTAAGTACCATGTGAAAAGTTGAGTCAAGCATCACACCGGACACTGGGCTGGGAAGGGTCCCTAAATTATCTCAAATCTGTCCTGTTTATTGGGTTTGAGCAGGCTTTTCATTTGAATAATTGATAACATCTCGTTGAGCCAATGAGCAAATGTGGGTGGAGTGGTAGACTTCCAGGTTGGGAGAATACGTTTCTTAGCTACCACCATCTCTAGGTGCAGAGCAACCTGCGTGCTGTGCAGAAGATCCGAACTCTCGGCAGAGCATCCAAGGATGGCCAGGTCATGGTTAGTCTGAATGACTGTGGAGTAGGCTTTAATATATAGGCCAAATAAAGCTGACCAAAAATTGTGCAATTTAGGACAGAACAAGAAAAGATACGCTAGTGACCCCCAGCATTATGACAATTATCACATACAGGGGATACGGATGGGAAAATACGATTTAACTTTGTTTTTGAGTAATACAGTCTTGTACTGAATTAATCTATAAAGTGAGTTAATAGAGCAACAATGGACCCAAGACAGTGCCTCCTCCCAAGGTTCTGCCAATATTTCAGAGTTCAAGTCTTTGGCCTGACCTTCCCTAATGAAATCAGAGGAAACTGGATTAGTAAAAGAACCCACAAATTTTGATATCTGTTTTTTCTTTTTTCACTTGCTGCTGATATCTACAACAGCTGTTTTCTCTGAATAGAGTGTTACATGTTGTTCATACTCCCCACCAGTAGTTGGCAGAGATCCCATTCTTAGACCTTAACGCAGAAAAACATCATGCTTCAATGCAAAATGTTCAAGGAAGTCCCATGCAAACTGTGGGGTGAGAGACCGGAGACAGTATGCCACGGAGACAGTTTGTGGAAGCGGTGCTCCTGGATTTGAGCACGAAATAAATGACAATGGCAAGCAAAAAGTTGACACGTAGGGAAGTGATTGAGCTCCTATTCGCGGACTCTGATTCTGAAGGGGAAAATCTAACTTTGGGAGATGACGGTCGGTTGGTTAGTGGAGCTAGGAAAACGCACAAGCATATACACACGACCCTTTGCCCAACATAGGTGGGAATGGCATCAGTAAGGAAGTGAATGGATGTGGTAGAAGTAGCGGGGATGGTGAGAACAGCGCTGGGACCAGCGTTAGTGTTCACTCTTTCTACCGCAAAGGTCACGTAGCCTCCATCCGCGGCAGTGGTGCAGCTATGCGCCGCAGCAGTGTTCACCAAGCACAAAGCACACACGAGTCCAACTCTTCTCACAACACTAGAGGAGATAGCAGGGGAGACGTGGGCGAAGTGATCGTAGAAGGGCTGATACACGAGGTCGCAGTGTCCATAGGAGAGGTGGACGTGGTAGAGGCAACAGGGGAAGGCAGAACAGGGTGAGGAGGATGTTATCAGGAATGGATAAAGCCCTTTGATGAGCAAATTTGGAAAAAAAATCATGAAAAACGCCTACTGTTTACATGAGTTTTGTGGTGTAGTGATAGTTCTAGTATACGGGGGGGGGTCGTGTCATTGTCGTTCTTATTGTCTCTGTGCCTTGCAATGAGAGGCTCCACACTCTACAAATACTTCAAACTTTTATCTGGATAGATGGGCACAGATAAGGCCTCTGCAGCTAAAAGACGCCTACTTCTGTTATTATTATCATCAAATGATGATAATAATAATAACAATAATAATAATAATAGGAAGAGAAGAGAAAACAAGAAAAGTGGAAGAAAAAAAGGATAGAAAAAGTGTCCTCCAGTGAGGGAGGTGGTGGGTAAAAAAAAACAAACCACATAGTGTTTACATGAGTTTTGTGGTGTAGTAATAGTTTTAGTTTACGATTGTTGGCTTATAATTTACTTTTTCCCTGTTCATTTGATGTGTGGACAACATAATAAATGGATGGAGGGAATGAATCTGATGAAATAAGTTCACCTCTCTTTCAAAATATCAGGTATTTCATGGAAATTATATGATCCAATATGGCCACCGCCATATGACGTCGTAATATGCAAATTGGATGGGAACATTTACTCCCTGGATAAACTTTATTCTCATTCTCAATATTTGTCTCATTACACGTTGTCTCTATCTCAAACCACTTTCAAGCCAGAGCCTTCTGAAATGTAGATGTCAAAATCTAGTATTTTTTAAAAATAAAACCCGGCGCCTAAAGGGTTAATGTACACCTATAATTGATTAAGGAATTTCCACACCTCTACTGTGCAAGGTGACAGATGACTAACAGTTAGGATAGCAGTAGTGCCCTAGAAGTAAAGTAACATACTTTCTGTTTTCTCGAGTCTAGACTAAGACATGGGCTCTAAAGCCAGCAGAGAGGTGGAGGTGGCAGCAACGGAGGTGACGGAAACGGAGGTGGCAGCGCTCGGCCGGCCGTTCAGCCTCGGGATGCTGTACGACTGCCGCAGTGATTCTCTTGTTCCTGGTAAGGATTCACATGTAAAGGTTTCTAAATGTGGCTGAATCACAGTATTTTTGTAAGTTCTAAGTAATAAGTTCCAACTCCTGCTACTGTCTCAAAAGTGTATCTGAACTTGAGGAAGTTACAAACAAGGAAAGCAAATACTGTAAATTCATTCCAAGCTTTCCTAAAGAATAAAAGGCAGTTTAACTATTTCTATTCTTTTTGGCAGGCATGACACTGTGGGACTGCGATGACCTCGATAACACAAAGACAAGACCAGAACCTCAGATTGCCTTTGAGATAGTTGCTTCTGAATCCATTGAGGACAAATCTTCAGCACTAAATGTTGACGCCTCTCTTAAAGCAAGTTTCTTGGGTGGACTGGTTGAGGTTGATGGATCGGCAAAATACCTGAATGATAGTAAGACTTCCAAAAAATCAGGCCAGAGTAACACTGATTACAAAGCTACCACAAAGTCCAGGAACTGTCGATGGATCATCTTGGAAGAGGCAATGTGAAGCATCCATATGTCTTTGATAAAGGGTTAGCTACACATGTAGTCACAGCTGTTCTGTTATGGAGCACAAGCCTTCTTTGTCTTTGACCGTGAGGTGTCAGAAAGGAAGATCCATTCAAGACATTGAGGGTACTGAAGGTGATGATCAGAAATTCCCTGTCTTGCTAGTAGAGGGTGAAGGTTCACTGAAAATGGAAGACAAGACAGAGAAAAGGTTGAGAAATTCTCCTGCAGATTCTTGGAGACTTTTCACTTCAGAAAACTGCCGACATCCTTTCAGGATGCAATACAAGTCTATCAAAGTTTGCCAAAATTGCTGGGAGCCAACGGAGAAAACGCCGTACCAATGAAGGTCTGGATGTTGCCACTGAATATGTTTAGATTCTTTGCTGCCGAAACTCGTCCGTCAGATAAGTGAAACACTAGTTAAAAAGTCACAGAGTGTCCTGAGAGGACTTCAGTGAGCTGGAGATGAGGTGCAATTGATGCCTGAAAACCACCACTGTCACAGCAGTTCCCACAGATTGGCACAAAGATTAAAACCTTTAAAGAGATGTGCTCTGAGTTCAAGCTGGAATTCCAACAAACTTGGCAAGAAACTTCCATCAATCCGAGGAGGGGAGAAGAAGAGGCTGTGCTCGCAGAGATCCTGAAGAAGAGACACTCTTCTCCTTTCAACGCAAAGACCTGAACAAGTGGATGGACTGTAAAGAGAGAGAAATCACACCTTAACGTCTTTCACCAACATGATGAAAGAATACTAAGATTGTCTCTTCTGAAACAGACCTGTATGAGGAAAGTCATACTGTGTGTTTGTTTTCACCTCACTGGGAAGTGATGAACCGTACCTCTCAACTTTATCAGAGTACTTAGAAGAAACAACCAACCAGACGAAGCTCGAGGGTCTCGTACTCATGATGTAGAGAAGGAACAATGGTACGCCTCAAGTGAAGTAGCAGATAAAATGAGGAGTAAAGCAAAACTCTTCAGCGACTTCGCAGAGGCCAACACGGAGAACAAGAACATTAAGTTCTTGGCAGTTGGTTTAACAGATGAGACACAGAAAGGTTCAAGCATCTACCTTTATAAAGACGGCTTCTCTGTCAATGAGAACTTTGAGCCTCCTTCAAAACCTGAAACATTAACAGTCAGAGACATAAACCACACAGTGTGACGCTGAAGATTTCTCCAGCACAGTTTGGAGCAGAGAACATCACCTGCTACTCTGTGGAGTACTGTGTCAGTGGACAGGATGGATGGAAAGAAAAGACGGCAGCAGAAGCTGAAGAAGTCACAGTGAGCGATCTGAGTCCAAACAAAGAGTACAAGTTCAGATGCAGAGCAGTGACCTCAGTAGGTGTTGGACCAGCCAATGAATTCAGTGGTTCCATTAAAACTTTACCTTGCAGTCCTCCTGGAAAACCTCAAGTTGAACCAAACTCAAGTGAGATATCAGTTAGCTGGAGCAAACCTGCTGAACTTGGACAAGGTGTCCAGATCCTGAGCTACATCGTGGAGTACGCCAAAACAGACAGCAGGGTGAAAGAGGAAGATCTTCAATGGAACCAAAAGATGTCTAAGACTGAAAAGACGATCATTTCAGGGCTTCAGCCAGAGACAGAATATGTCGTCAGGGTCAGATGTGATTGTGGTGAAGCTGGAAGAAGCAAAGAAAGCATTTCTTTTGTCTTTGTTGTGAAAGAACGACTTGCTGATGCTGTTAAAAACCAAGCAGTCTGCTGGTACACCAGTCAGGTCGTCTCTCTGTTTATAAAGTTCCTCTGGAAGAAGAAAGACTGGGTGTTGCAGGGTGCAGGCGTTTTAGTTTTGGGGAAGAGTCTTTGAAACACAATCGCACCATCATGGTTCTCGGAGCAACTGGAGCTGGAAAATCAACTCTCATCAATGGGATGATCAATTACATTCTGGGTGTTGAATGGGAGGATTCATATCGGTTTAAATTAGTTGATGAGGATCCATCAAAATCACAAGCTCACAGCCAGACTTCTGAAGTCACTGTGTACAAGATCAACCACCAGGAGGACTTTAAAATAGATCACTCACTGACCATTGTTGACACTCCAGGATTTGGAGATACAGGAGGCATAAAGAGAGACAAGGAGATCACAGACCAGCTGCGTAATCTATTCACTGATAAGCGTGGTGTCAGTGACATTGATGCTGTGTGTTTCGTAGCTCAGGCTTCTTTAGCTCGACTCACCGCAACACAGAAATATGTGTTTGACTCTGTGCTCTCAATCTTTGGCAAAGATGTGGCAGAAAACATCAGAGTTCTGGTGACATTTGCGGACGGCCAGCTTCCACCAGTTATAGAGGCGATCACAGCTTCAGGTGTCCCATGTCCTAAATCAGAAGACGGGCTGCCACTTCACTTCAAATTCAATAATTCAGCGTTGTTTGCAGACAGCAAATCATCTGCAGCAGGCAGCAGGAGTAAATATGGAAGCTTTGATCAGATGTTTTGGGACATGGGGGCCAATAGCATGGAGACGTTCTTTGATGCTTTGAATGTGATAGAAACCAAAAGCTTGACACTGACAAAGGAGGTCCTCAGAGAAAGACAGCAGCTCGAGAATTCAGTTGAACATTTGCAGAAGCAGGTTAAAGTTGGGTTAGCCAAGCTTGAGGAGATAAAAGAGACAAAAGAGAAACTGAAAGATCACGAGGCAGAGATCAGCAGGAATGAGAACTTTGAGATTGAAGTCACGGTCACAAAGCCTGAAAAAATAAATATTTCAGGTACTGGAGTGTACCTTACTAACTGTCAGCAGTGTCACTTTACCTGCCACTATCCCTGTGGAATACCCAATGATGCAGATAAAGCAGGCTGTCTTGCAATGGGATCAGATGGAAACTGTACTGTGTGTCCAGGCAAATGTCATTGGAGTGTACATTTTAATCAAAAGTACAGATGGGACTATCAGGAAGTTAAAGAAAAACAAACAGTGAAGGAGCTGAAAGAAAAGTACCTAGAAGCCAAAGGTGCTAAGGCACCTGTTCAGGCATTGTGTGACAAACTGAACTCTGTATTTGATCATTTGAAGGCTGATGTGGGGAAACTGATGGCGTACACTGCTAACTGTTTAAACAGACTGAAAGATATCGCACTGAAGCCAAATCCTCTCTCCACTCCAGACTATATTGACCTGCTTATTGAAGGAGAGAAATCTGAGTGTAAACCAGGCTGGAAGCAACGAGTTGAGCACCTGACAGCCATGAGAGAACAAGCAGAGTTCATGGCTAAAGTAGAGAGAGGAGAGACATTCCTCCAGAGTCCATCTACCGACCTCCAGCATGTTAGCAAGGACAAACAAAGAACAACACCAACCAAAAGAAAACTGTCGGTGTCTGATAGAGACCAAGATGAGACTGAGCCGAAACCGACCCAGATCAAGAGGAGGCGGAGTCGATACCAACCCAGACAAAGATGAGACCAGTTCTGAGACAAGCAACGACTAAGAAAAAGCTGGGGCCAAATCCAGTTATCTCTATGGCGAAGGCCAGGTACACCCCGGATGAGTCGCCAGCTCACCGCAGGACCCTTACTAATGGCTGATGGCCGCCACACAAGGTGCCTACTGCACATCAGGAGTAATTTGGGGGTTCAGTATCTTGCTCAAGGATACTTCAACATGTAGCTCAGTTCCGCCCCCACGGGAGCCGATTCGAACCAGCAATCTTCTGATCACTAGTCCACCAGCTCTACCCACTGAGCTACAGCTGCCCCATTATTTACACTGGCTCATCAGCTTCTTGCTTATTTTAACATGTTTATCTACTGTATTATTTGTTCAGCAGGTGTAACGTCGACCACGTCCACCATCTTAATTAATGGTATTTAAAGTAAACAGCAGCCTTCAGCTGTCGTCTGCTCTCACAGTGAAGCTCAGTCACTGTAATGTGTGACGCTGTGAGAAACATGAAGAGAGCAGTTCTGCTGTGATGATGTCAACACACATGTAGAAAGAAATCTGATGGTGAAGAGAACAAATCAAAACATTGACATCATGTTGTGATAAATGTGAAGTGCTGAACTAATAGAACAATCTGCTCCAATGCAACCTGATCATCAAAGTCTTTATTTTTGTCTTTTGAACATAAATGTTTGAATGTGTTTCATTGTACCCAGTTTACATAGTTGAGTTTTTACACTGGCTCATCAGCTTCCTGCTTATTTTAACATGTTTATCTACTATTTTCTTTTTTATTGGACATTTAAAACCTTTAAGACGATCTGAATAATGTTTAATTTCTCCTCATGCTGATGTGTGCTGACATGTTATTGTCCTGTGGGCTCCCACTGAAAGATGGAGAAATCAATAATCAATAAATGTGATGATTCTAAGTGTTGTCTGTTGTCCTCTGATGTGTCAGTGTCGCCTTCTTTGTCTTCTGCAGCTTCATTTTCAAAGTCAAAATCAAAGATTTCAGAAAAATGAAATGCAAAGTGAAAATAAATGTGAGCATCAGAACTGGTGCCCCTTCAGAGGGCCCGACCCGGAGGTTAGGAACCACTGGACTAACTAAACTAACTGTATATAAAGTAGTTCAGACGGAGTGATGTAATGTAACTAAGTACTTCCACTCCACTACATTTAGGAGGCAGATATTGTACTTCTTACTCCACTGCATGTATTTGCTTTGCTGTTCACTTTAGTTACTAGTTACTTTACAGATTACAAGTATCACATTTTGAAATGAATTGATTTTCTCATCAATAAGATAAAAACAGTGTTTGTGATGATCAGCTGACTCACAGTATACAGTTTATACACACATGTAAATATATGGATCAGTTACTTTACTGATACTTTGATACCTCAGTACATTTAATATCAGATACTTTAAGACTTTTATTTGACTTTTGGGTTCTTACAGCACCGTTCACCTGCAGCAGCTCTGATGTCACATTCTGCCTCTTCAGGCTCAGTGGTTGTCGTTCTCCATCCGTCCACCAGATGTCCTCAGACTTTTCCACCTGTCCCCGTCCCCTGACTCCCACGTCCACCTGCATCAGCCCCGCAGGATCTACCTGCTCCATTTACTCTCCTTCATACCACTTCTTCAGCTTCCTGCCTGTTAGCGTCCATGTTTTCACTCTGTTGATGAATCACTCAACTCTTCTTGTCTCTTCTCACATTCACCTGATTTCTGACACATTCTGATCACAAACATGTCAAACTTCACAGAAACACACTGAAGACCTGGAACGAGCCAGTCTCCCTCCAAAATATGACTTTATATCCATGACGGATATTCAGGTGAACAAAACTGACACATATAAGCATCTCTCCAATGTGAAGAACTGTCTGTATTCTGTATTACACAACAGTGATGTCACCATTTATGTCCCAAAAAATGAAACTGACAGAATTAACAAATACATGAATAAATGGTTCAGTTGATAAATAAACATATAGGAATACATGGAGGTGTTAATTAATTTTAAAAATGTGACTAATAAATTAGTTATATTTCCGTTTAAATTTGCTTCTGTATTTAACTTTTTAAAATTTCCGTCTTGTGATTTTTAATTTTATTATTTTATTCATTTTAAATCTTATTCATGTATTTATTTCTATATTTACTTTGCTTTGCATTTTGCTAAATAATACATGAATAAATACAAATAAACATGTAAATACATAAATAAATGTGGAAGTTGATACACTGATAAATGAGATGGTCCAGTGGATGTGAAACAAATGGTTTGTTCCTCTTCTTCCTTTAGTGGGTTTGTTCCTTCATGTTGCCCTCCTGGTCTGCTGGTACCAGGGAGAGGTGTGTTCAGAACCCTGCAGCTCTGTATGTCGGAACAAAGAGGCAGAAAACTCAGCTTGTGTTCAGCTCCACTGCAGGATTTATTCTCTCCTGAACACAAAGACATATTAAACAATTGACTTCCTGAGGTATTAAACAGAAATACTTAGTGTTGCATCAGGTGAGTTGGAGATCTTTCAAGTGTGGAGGATATTTTGCGATATCTTCATAAACATACATGTATCTACAGCATGTTAATGTATTGAAAACAACAGCACCATAAAATAAACAGCATGAATGTCTATATGTGTTGAACAACACAAAATCAATCATCTCTCACTTGGTTACTGTCACATGTTCCGGCTCTGACCAAATTACACATAAAACTACAATATATTCTGACAGTGAGGAACTTTCAACCTTTCAGCATCACTCAGGTTACATCATAACAAATCACTGTGTTTATGTCTCTTTCTGAAGTCACATATTCACACAACTATACAGGAAACAGTTTCTCCAAGCAAAAGAAAATCTACATGAACCACTCACACACCTTTAACTGAGTAACAAACTAAACAAACCCTTTTACATGTCTCATAGCACTTCTGTTAACAAGCTTGTTAGCAACAGGTCCGCTAGCTTATCATGGCAGTATATAGCTAAACATCTCTAAACATCACACACTATCACTAAGGATTCACCACACAGGTATCCCTTATACTGGGGCACATGCTTCTAGTTTTGAGGAATATTAACCTGTATGTAGGAACAAAGAGGCAGAAAAGTTTATGTTCAGCTGGACTGCAGGATTTATTCTGCAGCGCCTCTAAAGGGTTTCAAGTTCCTCCTCAGTGCTATGCACCATCTAAGACCTGTCTGAGTGTTGCACCAACAAAGAGAGTACTTTTACTTTTAAACCTTTAAGTGTATTTCAGTGAAAGTGGTTCTGAACCAAAACCACATGTGGATCGGTCCAAATTAATGCAAATCAAAGTAGAAATATCACATTATGTGACTATTTCATAAACTAATAAATTCCTACAACTTATTTATTATTATTCTTATATCTTTTATTTTGGCGGGTTCAGTCCTCCTACCTGACTCCACTGCTGCTCTGTGAGACTGTGACGTCACTGTACATGAGACCAAACTGTACAAATGATAAACTTTGACTTGAATATGAATCTAAAGTCAGATGATCACAGGTGAGGTTTCTCTCTGCAGCAGCACGGCGCCATCTGGTGGTTTGTAGGATGTATGACAGCCTGCAGGAGTACAGACACCAGAGGACCGTGAGGACAGCTGGTCATCCAGCGTCCAATCAGGTTCCTTATAATCCACAGACCACAGACACATGATGTACTGCAGAGGTCAGAGGTCACTGATGGGAGATTCCTGCCCTCGTCTGGATGTTTGGACTCAGTTTCTCCAGCAGTGTGAAGTTCCTGTGAGACAGCGAGGAGGAAGCTTCCAGCTGAGTGGACTTGATCCAGACCGGAGGAGGTCCAGAAGGTGGTTCTGACAACCGGGTCACAATAATAAACACTGACATATACATATATATATATACATATACATATACAGTTCTGCAGAACACAGGTATATTACACCTTTGTGTTTCTTTAGGTTTGATTTTGAATTGTATCTTGTGACAGTGCTGGTCTGGTTTGGTTTCTGCATAAAACCACTTTGTTAGATCATGTTTTGGCTTAAAGTACTCAGGTTTGTCACCACAGAACCTGCTGGAAATTCTGGACTTCTCATTAAAAACCCACGTTTGTTACGTCCACACACGGCTGGAGATGTCTCGTTAACAACACAGTTTTGTTGCCACAAGCTCAGTTGGAAAATCTACTGACATCCTGTTAAAAACACCTGGTTTTATTATTACAAACAAAGCTGGAAAATGTCCAGAAGTCACGATGAAGAATATCCTGGTTTGTTGCCACATATAAAAGATATACTGTGTTTTATTATATTTAAAAACAGTCCACTTTAATTACCTTTCATTTACCTGTTTGTCATTTAATGTCACATTTTGACTCACTGCTGTTCCAGAACTTAAATGTATTAATATAAATAAACATATATAAAACTTATAAACTTCTATCATACTAATAACTGTGTTGCTGCTGTTAATATAACATCATTTTCACTGATTGGTCGCTCAGAATTTAGAAATCAAAATGGTCGCAGCTGATTGGCTGTGGAGCGGAGGAGAAGGGCGGGGCCAGTCACAAACAGTTGACCCTGATGGAGCGGGTCATGACACTGAGGAGAAACAAGATGGAGACACTTTAATCTGGGTCAGTACTTAAACTTTATTGGTATGACACAGAAATGTGTGTTTAACTGAAGTTCAGTCGAGTTAATTATTTCCGAGTTCAGCTGAAGAAGGGAGGTTTCCGTTAGCAGCTAATGCTAGCGCTGACGTTAGCTTGTAGGTGTTAGCCTCGGCTAGGTAACGTTTTCGCGGGCCTGAACAAACGATCCGGTCCAGACTCTCACAGCACACCAGAACTTTTTATAGCATGTTTCATAACTCACTTCACTTTGGTATATTAACAGCTGCACAATTATGACCCATTAAGTTTATTTAATCAGACCGGGAGAACGACTCCATCCGTGATCGATTAACCAGGTGTCACTCAGCCTGCAGTCAGCCGCACCTGCTCTGAGACTCTGCTGTCACATCCCGCCTGTAAACAGTCATTGTGGCGCAACTTCTGCTTTTTAATGTTGGCCTGCTGATGTTTGTATAAACTGTAGGTGCACCTGGTTGAGTGACGTCGTCCGATGCACGTTGGTTTTGATCGGCTACGTAATAAACGAGCTTCCTCCGCAGGCGGCTCAACTGCTGTGAATCGCCGGTGAAGACATCCTAAATGTGGAGGCATGTATGCAGCAACCAGGGGTGCTGAGGAGGCTGTAACACATGCCGAATTTACAAGAAGGCCCAAATGATTAAGAATTTGTCATTAAAGGCGTTTCATAAAGTGTATAAAGTTTCTCCTCACTTAGCAACTCACAAAAATAAACGTTTTTTAAAGGGAGTCTGGGGACTTTCTCTCCCTCTTCATGTCCTTGCTGCTACTGACTGTAGTTGATGTGGCTGCTTTGACCTAAAGTATGTTGTTTCTTTCTTTCTCAACCAGAAACACAAGATGACAACATGAAACCATGATCCATGCTGAGAGGTTCACCTGCACCTCTTCTGTAACACAAGGTAAGTTTATCATTGTTGTCATTTTGCTCCTCGTTATGCCAGCAGTTATATTAAGCGTGAGATGTGCAGTCGATAAGTTTAAGTGTGGGAAACCACTAGTGGGGTCCTTTTCACAGCTTGTATAAAAGAGATACTCAAGTATAACCATTTAGTTTAGATCTTGTAAGTTCATGACAAGTGGTTGAATTTTACTTTAAAAAGCTTTACAAACTCGAGAACCAATAACTAAAAATATATTGGTTTTCACTTTAACGTTTTTCACTGCCTCCTCCATATTGAATGGATTTACATTTGTACAACACTTTTCCAGTCTACTGACCGTTCAGAGTGCTTTACAACACTTGTCACATTCACCCGTTCACGCACACATTCATACACTGATGGCTGCCATGCAAGGTGCCGACTGCTCATCAGGAGCAATTTGGGGTTCAGTAACTTGCTCAAGGACACTTTGACATGCAGCTGAGGGAGCCGAGGATTCTAACAGGTGATCTTCCGATTACTAGGCGACCCGCTCTACCTCCTGCGTTAAAGCCACCCAAAAGACGTGTTTGGTCTGGTGCGTTCAAATACGCTGGTACGACTCGGCCCTCTAAACTACGCAAAAAGCTGCGGACATGTGAGTTCTGTTTCAAATGTGCACGTGCGGTACTCACGTCTGACAACACGATGTAGCAGCGTGGTGAAGCAGTTTCAGACAGTCATTGTAGAAAAGCGGAGAATAACGAGTCTACCGAAGCGAACATCCCCGCCCCCCTCCTCCCTGCCTCCTACTGCCCTCTGCCTCCCTCTCCATCCTCTGTTCCCCACTCGTGGCAGTTGGCCAAAGTCCTTCTAGGCAAGTCATGCCACTCGGCGGCCATCTTGGCGACACCTCGAAAAGCCCAAAGAGACCAGACCCCTATCTAAATGAATGGAGGCATGGTCAAATCCACCCTTTAACGTGATAGCAGGACGGAAAAAACATACAGACATGCTCGCCAGTGAAATAAGATACACATAAAAACCAAAAAGCATCTACTTTACCGTAGAAATGATGTTTAAAACGCGCTTTTCCTACAGGGACGTCCGTCGTACGGCTGAATCTGTGCCGGCTGCTGTGCTCTGGGGCCGGAGTAGTGTCCGAAAGTCCGTTTTTCTTTCTGCCGTTGAGCTCACTATATAGTGCACTATGTTGGACTCACTATGTAGTGACAACGGAGTAGGGAATGAGTGGGTGATTTCGGACACTACTCCGGTGCCGTTAATGACTGTACCAGAGACGTTCTCGCTGTCGTAAAAACTACTTGTGCGCATGCGCTGGTGAAACAACATGATTGGGCTATAATTTTCCCGGTTCGGCTGTGACAATGCAGGTGATTGGCTGTTGGTGAAAGGGGCGGGATATGCGCCATCTTTGGCGTTGCAGATTTCCCCATTCAAAATGATCAGAGTGATCTGTCTCTACAATAGTAGAACGTCTCTGAGTTGGCGCTTAAAAAGGTAAACTGTGTGTGTGTGTGTGTGTGTGTGTGTGTGTGTGTGTGTGTCAGCGCACCTGCCAGCTTTTGGTAAATATGAACCGTTACGCGTGACGTTACTTTCACTGTGGAAACATTCGAGCCGAAGTCTAAGTGAAAAAAAGAAAAAAAAAAGAATTGCGAGGTTTTTTCTTGGCAAATCTATCGATCATGTTCCCCTTATGACCCCAATGCATCGTCAAAGAAAAAAGAGAAAGAAGGGGCAGCTGCGTGTGTGTATTTTAGCCTTTATATATATCCATTGCAGATAGAGTAGGCCTGTATAAAAGGAGGAATGTGATTATTTATACAGTTTAAACATGTAGCCAACAAATCTTTTGTAGTAAGTTTTGCAACCACTGCCATGGCAGATGAGGGAGACGAAGGCCGGGAGGGACAGGGCAGCAGACCTGCCAAAAAGAAGAGGGTCCATGTCCCCTAGAAGTTTTAGAAAAAAATTTAAGAACAGTGGCCATGCTTGCGACCTGCGTCTATATTTTCTTTATTAAAAGTATTGTAATCAAAAATATAGGTTTTATTGTTTTTTATAACCGATTTCCAGCCAGTGAATGGGGAAATTACAAAAAAATTGTTACAAAAGTCGCACAACACAAGTGGTACTTAAAATATTTTGACAAGGTTGGCAGGTCTGTACCAGTCACCTTTTAAAGTAATATATTACGTTACAGTATTACTGTCTGGGTTGAGTAATATAGTACTTATTACACTACTTCTTACTTGTTACTTTCAGAAAAATGCCCAAATAACCTTTATAGAACAATTAAATAACCAAGATGTTTTTAAATGACTGAATGTCCTTGGACTCAGTGATGAGCAGACGGAGGCTCACAGTCTGATATATTATGAGATGGGAAAACACATTTTTAATTGTATTCATATGAAATACAACACAGCAGACCTGTACCGTCTATAGTGACATGACAACACAGAAATCTTCTTCTGTGCCTTTTTTATTTAAGTCCACTGAACAAAGAATGCACGATGAGATTAGAGAATGTAAATTAAAGTGCGCTCTGAGGATTAAGCTTCATCATTCGGCCTGCAGGCAGGCAGGAGGTGCGTCGTGGCTGTGGCCTTGTTTTCAAAGGTACCGTTACCGGCGGGTCTGAACCTTCTGATCCAGTTTGACTCAGGAAGGTCGGCAGTGGCTTCAATCTCTGTTTACCAGAGAGAATTTCTCACTGCATCCAAACCTTCAACATTTTCCTCTGAGGTTTTTGTAGTTTGGTGTTTTCAGGGTGCGTTTATGTCTCAGATGGAAAGTTACTATCAGTATTACTATCAGCTATATTCACCCAGTTCATTTGTATTATTGCAGGTTTGCATGTTGGAGTTCTGATGCACAGTGGGGGGCTCACTGTCATGTTGATTAATGAGTATTTGAGGATATTGAATGGAACAAGTGACTGTCTGATTGTGCAATGTTGTGTTTTTTACATTACAGGGAAGCGGTTTGTTGGTTTGTTGAATATGAACATTTCCGTCTCTCTTTCTCTTACCAAACTTTTTAAAGAAGGCAGTCAGTTAAACTATAAACCAAGATTCTGTTACTCCACTTCCTATTTCTCACGTAAACTGCTTGCACGAATATATGTTTTTTAAATGTAATATATTGTTTGTTGCTAGCTGGCTGTTTTACTGCTTCCTGTTTCAAAGTGAACACTTTGTGTTGTGTTTCCCATCCACCCCATGATGTGGTGGTCAGCCACAGGAGTACATTCAGCACTGGACTAATCCCATGAAAAAAGTGCTTTACTTTTTTTGTACAGAGAAACATGTGTCCTTACTGTGCATAGGACAATAAACACTTTGAATCTTCAAAGAACGAGAAATCTCAAGTACTACAACATTTAAATAGATAGCTCACTTTGATTTTTCATGGAAAATTAATGACTACATTCAAGAAATGTAAAAACGGTTTCAGATTCAAAGGAATCATCGTGTATGAAAGATGTATGGAAGCCCATGTATCTAGATGTGCATCAGATCATCTTATAAGGGACAGATACACACCCCTGATCAATAATGTTTAAAATATATCATACAAATAACTTGTGGTGTTGCTGCTCTTTAATATAAAATGTATTCATAAAATCTTTGAGACGTTCCTGCTGCTTCCTGACGTACACGTTGCGTCATACTTTGACCTGGGTAAGTATTAAGTAATTATCATTTATTTGGATGATACAGAAACACATGTTGGACCAACATTTAGCAGCTAATGCTAAAGCCAACGCTAGCCTGTCAGTGTTAGCTTAGGTAGCACATTGAGCTGAACAGTGAGACTGTATTTCTGAGGCTACACTACTAAGTAGTGTGAAGTTGATCTGTTTGAACGGAGCACAGAAAGCTGGTCAGACAGGAGGTGCGTCGTGGCTGTGGCCTTGTTTTCAAAGGTACCGTTACCGGCGGGCCTGAACCTTCTGATCCAGTTTGACTCAGGAAGGTCGGTGGTGGCTTCAGTCTCTGTTTACCAGAGAGACTTTCTCACAGCATCCAAACCTTCAACATTTTCCTCTGAGGTTTTTGTATTTTAGTGTTTTCAGGGTGCGTTTATGTCTCAGAGGGAAAGTTACTATCAGTATCACTATCAGCTATATTCACCCAGTTCATTTGGATTATTGCAGGTTTGCATGTTGGAGTTCTGATGCACAGTGGGGGGCTCACTGTCATGTTGAGTAATGAGTATTTGAGGATACTGAATGGAACAAGTGACTGTCTGATTGTGCAATGTTGTGTTTTTTACATTACAGGGAAGCGGTTTGTTGGTTTGTTGAATATGAACATTTCCGTCTCTCTTTCTCTGACCAAACTTTTTAAAGAAGGCAGTCAGTTAAACTATAAACCAAGATTCTGTTACTCCACTTCCTATTTCTCACGTAAACTGCTTGCACAAATATATATTTTTTTAAATGTAATATATTGTTTGTTGCTAGCTGGCTGTTTTACTGCTTCCTGTTTCAAAGTGAACACTTTGTGTTGTGTTTCCCATCCACCCCATGATGTGGTGGTCAGCCACAGGAGTACATTCAGCACTAGACTAATCCCATGAAAAAAGTGCTTTACTTTGTACATTTCAGGTGTATATATTTCTGTTTTCACATTGTTTGCATTCTGTGGACAACAAAGGAAGAATTTCATTGTACAGAGAAACATGTTTCCTTACTGTGCATAGGACAATAATCACATCTTGAAAAAAACAAGAAATCTCAATTACTACCACATTTTGATTCATGATGGAAAATTAATGACTACATTCAAGAAATGTAAAAACGGTTTCAGATTCAAAGGAATCATCGTGTATGAAAGATGTGTGGAAGCCCATGTATCTAGATGTGCATCAGATCATCTTATAAGGGACAGATACACACCCCTGATCAATAATGTTTAAAATATATCATACAAATAACTTGTGGTGTTGCTGCTCTTTGATATGAAATGTATTTATAAAATCTACTAGGTGTTCCTGCTGCTTCCTGACGTACATGTTGCGTCATACCTTGACCTGGGTAGGTATTAAGTAATTATCATTTATTTGGATGATGCAGAAACACATGTTGGACCAACATTTAGCAGCTAATGCTAATGCCAACGCTAGCCTGTCAGTAGCTCCTTTTAGATAGAAAAGGGGGCTCACTGCCATGAGTAATGAGTATTTTAGAATACTGAATGGAACAAATGACTGTCTGATTGTGCAGTGCTCTGGTTTTTTACATTGGAGGGAACTGGTTTGTTGGTTCTCTGATCAAACTTTTTAAAGAAGGCAGTCAGATAAACTATAAACCAAGATTCTGTTACTACACTGCCTATTTCTCACCTAAACTGCTTGCACAAATATATTTTCGTAAAATGTAATATCATATTCTTTGCTAGCTGGCTGTTTTACTGTTTCCTGTTTCAAAGTGAACACTGAGCCTGTACCAGCCCCCACCCAGTTCGCAGTATGTCACCCATCAACAGGAGTGTTGGCGCGGTGAAATGTGCTTGTTGTAGGTTTTCTACTTGTAGAGTTAAAGACAAAAACACAAAAAGGAGGTCATTAGTGATTTTTATGAGGGCAGTTTGGGTGCTGGGCGGGGGGGGGGGAACCAGACTGAAAAGGGTCATAAAGGGAATTTTGTGTTAGATGTGTATGTAATTGAGTGGCAACTACTTTTTCAAGGATTTTGGATATGAAAGGTAAGTTGGAGATGGGGCGGAGATTATTGTAGTTATTGGGATCTGAGCCAGGGTTTGGATCAAGTGATCCTCCCACATCTAGTTCACTGTTCAGCTCTGTACTTCAGGCTGCAGGAGGACACTCAGTTGTTCTGAGCACTTGTATTGATTTGTGTGGTGACTTGGCTGTTGGGGAGCTGGAAACACTCGAACAGTAGTCAGCTGTCACACCGTCATAATCCCCTCCACCTCCTGAAATGAAAGTCAGCTGATATACATGTACTGTGAACATGATAGGACGTGTAATGTAGAAATGTCAGCAAGACTTATGACACATAGACATTTGAAGGTAGCTGCTTCTTGGTTTGCAGAAGTGTAAAATGTTAACATTTTATTCTGGCGACTGAGCTGATTCTGGTGGAGAGATGAGGTAAACATATATTTCATAAAACAGATTAAACAGATGAGGTCAAACATGAAAACAGTAGGAAGACAATATATTTGAGTATGCAGTGCATCTAAAAGGATTTGCAAAAACAAAAACGCATTTCATTTTATTTAACGTATATGTGTTTGGGGTTTTTTTATGACCAGGTTTGTTGTATGAAAGTGTTAATGTAATAAACTTAAAACTTTGGGGTTTGAAAAAGGGAAGGATCGAAGAAGTAAAGACAATGAGAGGTGGAGCAACGCTGAAGGAGGAGAGTGTCAACGTCACATTTTGTATTTCTTCAAGTGGAAGTCACAGTTTGTCAGAGACACAGAGCTGCAGTCCAGATGAATCTCTGTCTTTCTCTGAAGAGGAGTTAAAAACTGCATCCATCAGATTTTTCTCAGCAGAACAGCAGAATCGCATCTGAACACTGGTGAGTACTCAGTAACTTCATTAGTCAGATTGAGTTTAAACCACAATCTGATTTTTTTCATATCTAGAAAACAATTTATACGACAGTAACATAAGATCTGTGGAGTGAAGACTTTCAGTTGGTTTCACAGAAAGATTCTAAAAGTGGTTGGAAATAAATCTGCAGCTCCTTCCTGTGAGGGGTCGCCCTGTGTCAGGAGGTTCAGATAACAAGTAGTTTGTGTATTTTAATATGTTCTTATGTTTATGAAGGTTTAAGTCATGAGACTGATCTGTTGAATGTTGTCTGTCCTCTTCAGCTCACTGAGGCGACGTCCAAATGTTTCCTGTGACTGAAATAAAGTCAACTCACTGAGGAGGAGGACTTCTTCCTGAACTTTATCACCTGAGGTTTGTTAACACTGACTCTGATGGTTAAAAGGGAAATGGTCACCTTTGTGTCATAAAATAATGATCACGTGTCTGCAGGTACATTTAAACAGTTATTGGTAGGTGATTTTCCACATGAACTGGTTTTGGGCTGTTGTTCTTTAACATTGGAGCTGGTCTGACTTGAGCAGCAGCAGCAGTCACTGTAGTAGCAGCAGGGTCGTATTAAGACCTCACTGTGTCCCAGGGCAACAACATTTAATTGGCCCCTGATTTACTAAAACGGATGTAAGTACGAAAGTATGCTCCTGCTGATATCCTGATTATTCATTTTCATACGAGCACGGCTTCTGTTAAACACATTAACATCTTCTGAATTTCTTTTTGTGAACCAACAACCTTAAAGTTAAACTGCGTCTGTGATTTTCTCTCTGTTACCTGTTTAACAAACAGCTGTACATTAAGAACAAACCCAGTCTGTATTTTTACTGTCTTTATTCTGTGTTGGCTCAGAGGCACAGGAACCTTTTTAATCGCAAATGTGTTGGTATATTTATTCAGTATTTCATCTGGATTCAGTGATGTTCTGATGCGCGCAACTTTAAAAAATAACATCCGTGTCACCTCCCAGGCTGTCTACGTACATGATGGAGGTGGGATATTTTACCGTTTAAATATAAACTTTTTTGTTCAAAATGTAGTGTTGTACTACTCGAGACCGGTCTCAAGACCATTTTTTTAGATTCTTGGTCTTGTCTTGGAATCGTGGGCATTTTCACCCGGCCTTTTTGAACGAGACCAGTCAAGACCACCGCTGATAGGCTTTTTGTCCATGCCTTACTGATAAGAGTGAAAAAGGACCCTCTAAAAGAACAGCTAATAACTTAAAATCATTGGTAGTGTAAAGATTTTGTCAGGTCAATTCAGTTTTGATAACATGAACTTTTTTCAAGAAGTGAAACACGACAAGTTTGCTAAGATTTGAGATTTGTTTCATTCATTGTGCTGCTTTGAAAACAACAGAGCAAAGATTGTTTTAGTGCATCTTAATAGGGGAATCTATGATGTATAGATCTACACATTTTCTATTTTTATGTAACTTTTAAAAAAATAGGAAATTAATAAGATCATTAATCTGACACACATCTTCTGGTAGTCTGCAATCATGTTTTTCCAAGTGCTGTATCGTAGGCATCTAGACATGTTTCAGTTTACTTGAAGATGTTTGACTTTTCATCCAAGAGGCCCAATAAGTTCATGAACTGCTCCATCATTTAGCCAAGATGTAAATGCTTATTGGTTATCGGTCGCCATGATTATCAATCAATCAAACTTTATTTCTATAGCACATTTCATACAAATCAATGTAACACAATGTGCTTTACACATAAACAGCAACATGATTAAAAGACAAGTGCAAAAAGTTTGTGCAACTATACAAAGAACCAGCGCATGCAGCCTATACAAATCTTACAATACACAAAACAGACACATGCATCCGCACACACACACACACACGCACAATCACACACACACAATCACACACACACACACACACACACACACACAAAAAAGTAAGGTTTTTAACCTGCTTTTAAAAGTGCTCAGTGTAGGAGTGTCTCTCAAGTCCTCAGGCAGGGTGTTCCATCTACTTGGGGCATAGATACAGAAGGCAGCCTCCCCCGCTTTAGAGTTAGTGCGAGGGATGGTTAAAAGACCACTGCCGGAGGACCTGAGAGTTCTTGCTGGCTCATATCTAATGAGCATGTCTTTTATATACTGAGGTGCAAGGCCATTTAGAGCTTTATAGACAAGTAGCAGAATCTGCAAATCAATTCTAGTTTTGACAGGGAGCCAATGTAGAGATCTAAGAACAGGTGTAATGTGTTCAAACTTTTTTGTTCCAGTAAGAACGCGTGCAGCCGCATTTTGAATTAACTGTAATCGCTGTACAGCAGATTTTGGGAGGCCAGTGAAAAGACCATTACAGTAGTCTAGTCTACTTGTTATGAATGCGTGAATTAATTTTTCAGAGTCTGCTTTTGACAGGAAGCCTCTTAATTTTGAAATATTTTTTAGATGATAAAATGCTGATTTTGTGATGTTATTGATATGGTTCTTAAAGTTTAGATCACTGTCTATGATTACACCCAGATTTCTAGCTTCGCTTTTGCTCTTCAGGGACAGAGAACTGAGATAAGCTGCAATTCTCTGCCTCTGAGCCTTCGCACCAAGGATGAGTATTTCCGTTTTATCTTTGTTCAGTTGTAGAAAGTTCTGTGACATCCACAGATTGATATCATTAATACACTGAGTTAGGGAGTGAATGGGATGTAGGTCATCCGGAGATAGAGATAAGTACAGTTGAGAGTCATCTGCATAATTGTGGTATTTTATGTTGTGTTTCATTATAACATGTGCGAGTGGGAGCATATACAGATTAAATAGTAACGGACCAAGAATCGAGCCTTGGGGTACTCCACACATAACACCCACTTTGTCTGAGACAAAGTCTCCAATCGACACAAAGAACTGCCTGTCCTGTAGGTAAGTTCTGAACCAGTTTAGAACTGGGCCGGATAGACCGACCCATTTTTCTAGTCTATCTAATAAAATATCATGGTCAACAGTGTCGAAGGCAGCACTGAGATCCAGGAGCACAAGAACAGATAGTTTATTAGAATCTGTGTTTATGTGCAGATCATTCACAACTTTGATAAGTGCTGTTTCTGTGCTATGGTGAGGTCGAAAACCAGATTGATAAAAGTCTAGAAGGCTGTTTGATGTTAGATAGCTGTTAAGCTGGAGGTAAACTGCTTTTTCAAGTATTTTGCTGAGGAATGGCAAGTTGGAAATGGGCCTATAATTAGCAATAACGGTTGCATCAAGATTGCTCTTCTTCAAGAGTGGTTTAATGACAGCTGTTTTAAGTGCTGCAGGAAATATACCTAATTGAAAAGAGCGGTTAATAATTTCTAATACCTCATGCGCTAGGCAATTAAAAACAGTTTTAAAGAATGTGGTAGGGAGAGGGTCCAAGCAGCAGGTGGAGGACCTGAGCTGCCCAACAATATCGTCCAGTTTTTTCAGGTTTAATGGGACAAAGTGAGACATGGCAGCAGTCGTATTTCTGGAGAACTGGAGGGTCGGTTCATTTCTAGATACTGATGCACTAATGTTCTGTCTGATAGCTATAATTTTGTCGTTGAAAAATGTAGCAAATTCTTCACATTTTTCAGTGGACAGCATCTCTGATGGAGTTGTAGATGGTGGATTAATAAGTCGGTCAACAGTGGAGAAAAGCACTTTACTATTGTTGATATTTTCGTTAATGATTTTAAAGAGATAGCACTGTCTGGCCTGTTTAATTTCTTTGTTGTAGTAATTAAGTCTGTTCTTGTAGATCTCATGGTGAACCTGAAGTTTGGTCTTTCTCCATTCTCGTTCTGCCTGGCGACACTCTCTCTTAAGCTGCCTAACACCCGCTCCATTTCTCCAGGGAGCTTTTTGTTTTTCTATGTTTTTTGTTTTAACAGGTGCAATGCTATCAATGACATTTCGTATTTTTGAGTTGAAGTTGTTCACAGAATCCTCAATGGATGAGGCCATGAACAACGATAACTCATTTACTGTTTTCTTGAAGGTTTCAATGGTATTATTGTTAATGATACGTTTTTTGATTGTTCGGGCACCCATCTGTTGTGCAGGAAAAGCAGATACATCAAAGAATATGCAACAGTGATCTGAAATAGCAACATCCATAACACAGGGTACGGTTATGTTAAGTCCTTTTGATATGACTAAGTCCAGAGTATGGCCCTTATTGTGGGTTGGCCCTGAGACATGCTGAGTGAAGTCAAATGCCTCTAACAAGCAAATGAAGTTTTGAGCATCTGGGTCTGTTTTATTATCAACATGAATATTAAAGTCACCTGAGATTATTATACAATCATAGTTGGTAGAGACCTTGGACAGTAGCTCTGAGAATTCATCAAGAAAGCCATATTTAGATTTTGGTGGCCGATAGATCGTGATGATTAAAATTGGAGCATTACAAGTTATAGATATAGCAAGGTGTTCAAAGGACATGAATTCCCCAAAGGGGCGGATTTCCTTGCAGCTATAGGAATCAGACAGGACAGCAGCTATCCCACTGCCTCTTTTTTCTGTTCTAGTGGTTTGGAGGAATTTGAAATTAGGAGGTGCTTTCTCAATGAGTGCAACTGTGCCATTTCTGTCCAGCCAGGTCTCAGTCAGTAGAGTTATATCCAGGTTATGAGTACTTATAAGGTCATTTACTATAAATGACTTATTAGTTAGTGACCTGACGTTTAATAATGCCATTTTTATTATTCGAGGTGCATGGCTTTGTGGGGGACTAATAGTTGGAGTCCAAACCGGTAATAAATTGTTTTGATTCCTGTATGTTACAGGGACATTTCTGGATCTGGGTCTATGAGTTATTAATACAGGAATTTGTATAGCAGAATAACAGTTATTACCGTTAGTAGAACAGGTTGGGCTCACCAGACATCAGTAATGAAGAGAGGATTTTAACGTAAGTTCCATGTTCAGAGCGAGGAGACGTGATCCATGAAAGTTTGGGTGCACTCCATCCTGTCTGAAGAGGTATGGGTGGTCTAAGAAAGTGCCAAAGTTGTCCACAAATGGTATGTTGAGCGAACAGCAGTATCCCTTGAGCCATGTATGAAGTTGACGGACACGGCTGAATTTTATGTTTCCGAAGCTGGGACATGGCAGCGGGCCAGATGCGATGAACTTGCGGTCTGTCTGTAAAAGACTGTCCATGAGCTTCATAAAGTCCTCTTTTAGTGTCTCTGATTGATTGTTCCTGAGATCATTAGTTCCCACGTGGATGATAATAGTGGTGGCAGACGGGTTTTCATCCAGCAGCTGTGGGATTTTGGAGTCTATATCCTGGACGCGGGCACCCGGGTAGCAGAGTGTTTTAGCTGCGGGCAGGGTGATGTGTCGAACCATGGATGAGGCGACAATGAGCACAGACGGAGGTCTGGGCCGAGTAGCCGGCGACTGATGGTGAATTTCGCGGGAGCGAAGTACCGAGGGTGGGCGCCACACCCGAGTGTGCACGCCTGACCGCCTCGGGGGCTGAAACCGGGCGGAAGAAGGCGAGGCATGGTCTGCAATAGGTGTGGAGCCACCAACCGGCTCGGGGGCGGAGGCCCGGACAGAAGATGGATGGTCGGCCAGCTGGAGCCCCACTGGAGAGTGCGGTCCATCTCCGCTGTCCAGGGCCTGGAATTTGTTGCTCAGCGGCAGAGTGATCGATGCGCACAGCTGGGGGAAGCGTTAAGCCCGAGACTTGCTCCCGACCCGGACCCAGGGCTCCGGGTTGCTGGGAGTGGAGCAGGCTTGGGTCCTGAGTTTGGCCCCGAGGATGGGCCAGATGTTATCATTCAGGGCCCGGGCGTCAGTTGAGAAGATCGGCTCCCCTCCGGTGGTGACAGAGCCGGATCACGGAAGAGTAGCTTCACCGTGTGCTGCAGCAGTTGAGCTCTCGGTGAACGAGCCGGCGTGGCAGGAGTTGTTCACCGCAGAAAGTTGTGCCCTTCGAGAGAGATGTTGTGCCTGAGCAGCGGCTACGGATGAAAAGCCCAGGATTAACTCATCCTTGTGTGTGATTTCCTGTTTCAGCCGTCTGAAGTTTTCCTGTAGCTGTGAGTAAGCCGGCTGGCAAAGTTCCCACATAGCCATGATAGCGTCAGGACCGCTAGCAATAGCTAAAAACAAACCTTGCTAAGCTAACGTTAGGTTGGGAGGCTGATTACTGATAATCAGTGTCAGAAAAAACACATCAGTCAACCACTACTGTTCTCACCTACATGGTTCAGTGAATGGGCAGCAGGTGGTGTATGATGGATTAGTGGGTTTCCTTTTTTTAAGTGTGTCTGGAGCCCATTGAATCTGCCAGATATGATGCTCACAGTATCGTGACATAGCCCACAGTTTGACATGTCCAACCCAAAGTCTGACACCCTTCAATCACAGATTCAGTCACGCTGATACCTGTGTGACTGTGGATGAGCTCCAACCTGAGGAATCTCTCTACTGTGTTGTTGTCTGCACTGACGAAGCAAGAAACAAACATGAGTTGATCTATTTGTTCTAAATGTGGTACTGAATCAACATCTGATTTCCTCTGCTGTCACTTTAGTTTTCTCAACCTTTAATGGAATTAATGTCCTCTCAGTTGAAGACCAGTAGGACAGCTCACATCTGCCCTCACTGCCATGTTTCTCAATGTGCTCCTTTAATAAGAGGTCAGACTCTGCTGTCAGTGTCAACAGTCCACAATTTTCAGTGTGCACCTGTCAGGGTTAAACGAACAGGGACACAAACTGAAGACACAAACAGGAGGGCAGGTAAACGAACAAAAGGTGTGCTTTATTAAGTAAAGCTGTAAACCAAGTCCATCGAAAATACAAAGTCCAAGCACAAAGCTGGTGACAAAAGGTAACTAAACAGAAGGAGCAGGCGGGACAAAGTCCAAAAACAATGAACTGCAAAAATATAAAAACTAAATAAACAAAGGAAGTGTTGGAATAAGAGGCAGGAACACGAAGGACACAAAGATACAAGACTGAACCGGACTGAGACTCATTACACAACAGACAAACTGATCATGAGAGAGGAGGACAAGAACTTACATACTCAGAGGGTGATTGACTGATGGGACATAACTGAACACAGAAAAAAAGTGGGAATGGGACAAAACATGACACAAGGAGAGAACTTCAAAATAAAACAGGAAACAGCTGACCCACAAACTCAAACCATGACAGCACCGATCCCAGCAGTTCGTTGTCCTGTCAGATGAATGTGTCAGGCTAGGGCAGAAACTGAGGACTCAGATGCAGGAAGGCAGTTGTAAAGACAGGCTTTATTTTGTAATATAGTTTCTCTGAAGACAGAGTGATAAAAGAACAGGCTGTGAAACACTATGGGTCCAACGGACAACTAATAAAACACAAACACAACAAGAACAAAGGACGCTCCCGCAGGAGGAAAAGAGATGACTACACTGATCTTAGAAAACTAGACGCTAATGAAAATTTCTCAAAATAAAAGTTGCTCACAAAGGAGGAAGGCACACAGGCTATGAAATTATCTACTCTGAATAAGGCTGAAAAAACTTTAAAGAACAGAAACACTCCGACAGGAGGAAAAGCAAACGCTAGAAAACTTAACTAACCAACGAAACAAATATCTGACCAAAAGGTATTCAAAATCAAAATCACTCTACAACAGAGGAAAACTATATGCAATAACAAAACTTGGCAATACTTATCTTTCTCAAAATAATAAGGCTGTGATCAAGGCTGTGAAAAAGGGCTGGATGTACTCGACAAAACGAACGAAATACTCTGGCAACGAGACGGGAAGACAGACTATTTACACATCAAGGGAGGGAGCACAGGTGAGAACAATCAGGGATTAGGGGAGACATCAGACCGGTGACACAGGAGGAAGGGCAAGTGACCTGAAATGAGAGGAGAGTTACTATTCAAAAATAAAACATGAAATTCACAAGTCAGAAAACCCAAGACAGGACGACCCTCACCGCGGTGTGACAGAATGGTCCTCACGCTCCCGAAAATGTAATGACAGCTTCCACATCTGAGGATCTCTTAAATATCTGACTATGAATATCTAACACTGTTATTACTAAATACCATTATAGCTGCTTTGAATTGTTACATGAAGCCTGGACATGAACTGAAACTGAAATGAGTGACAGTGTGAGTGTCATTGGAAGTGATATAACCAAGTGTTTTTTAACATGACAGACAAATAACAGGTTAGTCAGGAGAAGAGTCAGAGAAGTGAACTAACCAGCTGTTGTTGGTTTTGTCCAGTTCAGCCTGAGCGATGGACTCTGAAGCCAGCAGGACGATGAAGGTGGCGGCGCTCGGCCGACCTTTCAGCCTCGGGATGCTGTACGACTGCCGCAAAGATTCACTCATCCCTGGTAAGGATTCACATTTAAACATCATTGATGCATCAAAACAAAATATTCAATATTTAAAGTCCTTCATCTCTAATCTTATAGCAACTTCTCAGCAGGGATCAGGCTCATATCAGAGTCATGAAACATTTTTTCATGTCTGCTTGTTGGTTTGTTTGCAGTATCTACTGAGTGAGTACAGTTTAATGCAGATTAAAGGGACTATTGAGTCTTGATGGAGGTATGCTCTCTACTGAGTGTCATTTTAGTTATTTTTGTAATCACTGACTGGCTGTTTCTTGCTGCACCAGCAGGTATTTTACTTTTCTGGTTTGTTAGAACAAACAGAGGAGGGACAGAGACACAGTGATTATGAAATATGAGCCAGATGCAGTCAGAGATTACATCTGAACAACTGAACAACAACATCTGTATCCTGACCCAACACTCTGGATGTTCTGGTGCCGCAGAAGAAATAACCCAAACTAGAAAGGCACTAAATAGAGTGCATACTAGGGGTGGAACCGTTCATCAAAAAAATGTGTCCCTTTTGGTACGCTTGTCATGGTTAAGGGCGCGTGTGTCCAGTTCGGTGGAGCTGGATGCCAACCGCCTGTAACCAAGAAGAAGACAGGTAGGTAGTCAAGTGGTTAGAGCGCATGCCACATACGCAGCGGACCCTGGTTCGAACGAATCTATCCACTGTCTGAATAAAGGTGTCTATGCCTAAAAAAAGAAAAAAAAAACAAGAAGAAGAGGCCAGAAACACAGCAGACTCGTAGCTCGCAAGCCGCGATGCCAGAAACGCCCGCGACTCGAGTCAGAGCATGATAGCGCGAACAGCCGGCTACGTTCTGAATGCAGACGAGCGAATGAAGTCTCTGCTGGGTTAGACTTCCTCCAGTCAGCGTGAAAAGCACATTGCTGTCATAGTATAACAGAAGCCATTCCTCCACTTCTGAAATAAAATAATGTTACACATGTTCTGTTCTGCAGGTAGCCAGAGGCTACTGTAGGTTTGGTGTATAGATGTAGCAAAATTAAATTAGGTCGATCGATCTTTGCAAAATAAAATAATTTTTATATAAATATTATATATAAATATTAAGTAGTATATTGTAAGTAGGCTATTATCTCTGTTATTATCTTTACACCGTTCCTACCTCAGTACTCTATTATTTATTTGTTTTATTCTATTATAGTATCTCTTATTTTTCCAATCATGTATATAATGTTTTATTGCATTGTTTTTTTACTACGTTAGTGGTGAAGAGACAATGGGCTAGGACTGAGTTTCCATGGTGATTAGTCAATACTGACTTGAGTGACTCGCGCAACCCGGTTCAATTTAGTGACTTTAGTGGCTCATAATGACTCGAATCCTTAAAAGGAACCGTATTTACCAGCTCTACTCCAGGGCTACTGAAAGTTTCCTGACTGTGACTGCCCATTACATTACATTAGTGACAGTAAATTACTATTTGTTCTTAGCATTTGTTAAAGATAAATTTCTTTGCCAAATAAATGAAAAGCATGTTGGAACTAGCAATATCTCCTCTCTTGCAGTGCCAGAATCTACCTACTTTTAACCTAAGACTGTCACAATCATGTATCAAATGTCAGACTGCCTCATTCTTTCAGTTTTAACCTGACTATACAAGACATAATTAATTTTCCTAATGATCAGCACATACCGAACCGAACCGAAAAACCGTGACCACAAAACCGTGGTATAAAGTGAACCGTGGATTTTGTGAACCGTTCCACCCCTAGTGCATACCTCCGCCAAGGGCCAACAGTCCCCTTGAATCAAGCCTCAGTGTTTCCCACAGAATCAGACTTTAATTGTGGCGGTGGCTGTCCAGCTTGGGTGCAATAGAGCAGTGATTCCCAACCTTTTTTCCTTGAAGCCCCCCTTGCCTGTGTTAGATCCCGAGTTTACCCCTGTCCAGGAGGCACTCAACCAGCTCTCCGTTTAAAGGGTAAGATCCCTAAACATAAAAGAGGTTGCTTAAAAACTGGGAATCTAAATAGGGATTGCTTAAGCTGGTGGTGGTGAGACTTGCCTAGATTCTAACTGCCTGAATCCAAATATCTACCCTGCTTCCTCTGGTTTGGCACCTGACATGAAGCCCTTGAGTCAGATACGGCCACCAGCCCGTTATGGCAGCTCTCTTCTAAATGATCAGTGCACTTGGTATGGTGCTAGGTTGGATTTTAAGAGCTTTTGGTAAACCCTAAGGGACTGTTTCAATTTGGTAGGCTAGAGTAACCTTTAAGAACCTTTAAGATATTATGCACACTTAACACCTGACTTTACTTCCATCAAAGAGACATAAAATCAATGTCCACAACTTTAACTTTAACTATATTATGTAGGTTTTATTGCATAGATTTTAGCAAGGGCAAAGCATACAGCGCAATACTTATTTCAATTACTATCAATCATTATCAAAAATACTTATTGATAAATCATAATACTGTAAATAACAAATTAATTTAAAAGAGTTGAGGTCTGGTTAGAAATACTTAAATGTAGGTGAGATGGAGAGGGTCAGGTCTATCCATGACTTGCCTCTCCCCTCCTGCTGAAAGTCCAAGTCCTTGAGGCAAATCACAACCCCGCCTGAGGTCTCTCAATTTCCCCAAAGTCCAAACTTCACGCCAGTAGAGTGAACAAAAGTACTCCAATATCCCAATTATAATCCACAGCATGTTGGCAAAAATGGTTAATCCGTTGTGCTCTTAATTCCTTTGTCTGTTTCTGCTGAAGATTTCTTTGAGTCCTTTCTGCGATGTTTAGGCTGCTCACATTCTCCGTCTCAGGTGTTTCTTCAAGGCTTGAGCGAGTGGAAGAATGAACTTTGCTTCGGACAGTGGTACGGTTTTATGTCATTATTAGGACATTTTCCTACCATCTCTCCGTTAAATTACTAATAGTTCCTTGATGATGGCTAACAATTTCGTAATGATCTAACATGACTTGGTCACGGTCTGTGCCCGTGCCCAAAGCGTGATTAGATTTCGACACATCCTTTTGGCCTCATGTTGACCTGATCAGTTCTTTAACACTTTCTCATGACCTCAGCTCAACACTGTTTCTTTACTGATTATCATTAGATCTCTAAACTTCAACACATTGTTTTCAGTCATAGTTATCCATTACACACCCTTCTACTTTGCAAAGTTAATACTTAATCAAAAATGATCATCAGAGACAGAATGACAGACAAAGCCTTGAGTGTAACACTTCCTCTTTCTCACAGACACATCGTGTCGCCATTTCCTCTTTACTTCCTATTTCAACGTACCTTTAATGAAATGGTTTTATTGAATTTAATGAATTTATTGCAAACACATTGCAGCAGTTTAAGTTTTAAAATATATTTCAGAATCATTTCAGGACTAAGTATGATGTCCCTGTCTTGTATTTGTCTGGCAGGAATGTATGAATCTCAACTTTTCTGACACTGTCTCCGTGTCTGTGTACATACTGGTATCCACATTAGACAGGAGTAAATGGATCTCAACTATTTTGACACCTGTGTTCAAGATTGAACACAGGTGATTGATTATTCAGTTGGGTGTGTTATTGGGATTTTATAAATTTAATGTGCACAGATATAATTTTGGTAACCTCACAACCTCAGAGCAGACAAACTTGTGCGCACCCCCTGGGATCTCTGGCGCTCCCCTAGGGGGGTCCGGACCCCAGATTGTGAACCACTGCAATAGAGCGTCACACTCCAGACTTCTGCCGACCAAGTCGGCTAACTTCCAGTTTAGCGTAGAGCCAACTTGGGGTTAAGATGTAATTGGGCGGCTCTTTTAGACTAAATTTTATTGGACCTAATTGCGCAAAATTCTGACAGTAAAACAAGTAATTTAGCGAGGTTGTGCGGCTTTTAGTAACATTTTAATGACACATCTTTCACAATGTGAGCTTTTGGGGAAAAGTGCATCCCAGACAATGCTGTCTGGGTGTGTGTGTGTGTAAGCAGCCAATTACTCTTTAACTGCAATCAAATCTACCCTCGGGTACAAATAAAGTTACCTTACTTTACCTTACAGGATGATGTATTTACACGGCTTGGCCATGACAAAAACTGGCTTTAAAGGGATAATTCGGGTTTTTTGGAGTGGGGTCATATAAAGTACATATCTATAGTCGCTCTTTTTCCTTCCTAAAATCTATAACAGTTCCAGTGTACGTTGTATAGAGAAAATTCACAACGCTTCACATCGCCATCAGACCAGCCTTGGCACTACATTTTCTCAACTGTAGAACCTCCGTTTCCCTACGCATTAGCGTCGTTAATCCGGCCCAGCTGCTGAATGAGAGGTTTACTTAACAATTTCAGACACAGACCGTACAGGGCTCCACAGTGCGAGCATTTCACCCCTATTTGCCCCTGAAAAAATGTATGTGCGAACCGGGAAAATTATTGCGGCGCACAGTGTGCGAGCAAAGGTCTCAAGTTACCGTCACAACCTACTTTGTCTGCGCTTGTTAAAAATATTACAATCCTCTAGCCGCGACGCACCAATCACAGTAGTTTTCTGTAATGACACAGCCAGTGTCACGGGAGAGGTGACAGGTCAACAAACGGACTGTGGTGAAGTTAGTTTCAGTTTGGATATTCAGCGGATAGTCACTCGACATTACTGCCCTGTGTTAGCAGCAGGAGGACGGTTAGCCAACAAGACCCAGTTGCTATGGACGCTCCTAGCATCACAAGCTGACAGAGGAGCAAGCAGAGGCGGCTGGAGAACGCCGCTTCCCTCCGTCTTACTTTCCAACGTCCAAAGTATACATGCTGTAGTTTTTTATCCTGCACTGTCCCGAGCCACTGAAACTACATTTCGTTCCCATTGCACTGTAAAGTGCAATTCGAAAAGACAATAAAAGAAAGTCTAAGTCATTAAATTACTCGACATAAATATATTAATACAAAATAATAATAATAATAGTTTTTTCAATATCTTCCATGTCATGTGACCCAGTGACTCCAAACCAGCTGCTGATTGTATTCGTAAACTGGACGAATAAGACACACCTCTTTTGATAATATTTGAGTGATTCCTCTATTTTATATGAATATTAATATGCAGAAATTATGATTTGCTTCCATGTCATGTGACCCAGTGACTCCAAACAGCATCCATCTTGTTCCTAAGTGGGCCAAATAAGACACACCTCTTTTTATTGTATTTTAGTGCTTCCTCTATTTTATAGGAATATTAATATGCACTTAAACAACTGACATCCTTTGTGTTTAGCACACATTGGATACAAAATTAAATGAAAAAAATGAAATCACTGTAAATTTAAGAAATTGTTTTTTGCTGCCTGAAATGAAAAAAAATGAAATCAAACACTGTAAATCATTTTGTTTGTGCTGCCTATTTCAGTGTGAAGTGTTTGATAAATCGATAAATATTTTTTGTGCTCCCATATATGTCTTTGTGCAGATATTTTACTTTAGGAGTACATGTGCTCGTTGGGAAAAATGTCAGGGTAGAGCCCTGAGACCGTAGAGTCTCCGTAACCCTACGCATGAGCACAACTGTGTAGGGATACGAAGGTTCTACGGTTGAGAAAATGTGTGCAAAAAGAAAGGCTGGTCTGTCGGCGATGTGAAGCGGTGCGAATGTTCTCTATACAACGTACACTTGAACTGATATAGATTTTTTTAGGTGATCCTTGTTTTAGGTGATTAAATTTAGCTTTTTCCCTGGACCCCTTTACTGCAGTACAAAGGATAGGATAGGAGTTTATTTATTTAAAACAGGGACAATGCACAAAAGAACATTAATCTTGTAAAACAAGAAAAAAATTCTTGAGCCAGGTTATAGCAATTTTGCTAGTTTCCGCCTGTAGTCCCTGGGCAGGTAAGAACAGATGAGAGAAACAAGTACATACATAGATAACAGACCAACCATCCCCATCCCCACCATTCTCTAACAACCACACTCACACACCTATTAATAACCATACACATACATACACATACTCACATAACTCAGCAATGTGTGCAGGCTTGCTTAGTCAATAACCAGCGCTTTGATAATCATGAGAATGTGTGGGGATTTGTACATAGGATAAATTCTGTGGGAAGGGCATTCCACTGACTCATGGCCACACATGAAAAGGAAGAACTACCAAATTGAGTTTTACGTTTTGGAATGCTACACTCACCCCTCGTGACAGATCGAGTTACTCGTGCAGTGTTTTCAGAGCAGAATGTAACAAACTTTTTCAGAGTTGGAGCAGAAGCATTGTAAATAATTTTGTGAAGTAAACAGACATTTGAGTGTATGATCAAGTTTTCAAAGCTCAGAATACCATATTTAGCAAGTACATGACAGTGATGGTAATGCCGTGGTGGATCTTGAGGCTACTTTTATACAATGATTCGAGTGGTTCTATAACTGTTTTACATACCTGAGACCAGGATGTGATACAGTACAAAAAATGGGGGATGATCATTGCATTTAGGTATGTACTTGATGCCTCAATGGTAAGAGAGTTTCTTATGTATCTGCTAGATGACTCAACTTTTTGACATGCCCTTTAAAACTGTTGAGATCAGCTGATTGGCAAACGTCCAAGGTCCTAGGTCCGGGATTTAAATGGACATCTCCGCATAGAAGCAGGATCGCGCTGAAAATGATAGCCGGTTTTCGCTTTGTCGATACTGGGGTTGTTTGTCGATGCCGCTCACGCTGCACCCACCGCGCTCGACCATCATCCAGGACTTTGGAGTATATGATGTACTGGCTCCACGAATCCAGCGGGAGGCCGACGGCAGGTTTTCCGGATGAGTTTTCAAGCGGCCCTGCATGCTTATGAGCAGAGCACCAGCTTCCCCACATTTGTGTACCCAATAGAAAAAACAGGTACAGTGCCAGGATGGTTAGGCGAGAAAACCTTTTGGTTCGGACATTGTTATGATAACGCCAAGGCGCCCAAATTCCATGTCGTGTATGATAATCTGATGGTCTCCCAGTGTTGTTTAAGGGAGGTGAGGCAGCAGCAGTACCTGCCACTCTGCTGCTACATGTTGAGTACTTCCCAGCATTTTGTTTAGCAATGGCAAACTTAATTTGAGCTTTAACGTGCTGCGTCTGGAGTGAGGGCTTCTTTCTTGCCCGTCAGCCTTTCAACTCTTGAAGGTGCAAAAACACGCTTGCCGACTTGCTTTTTGGTGGTTCTGGGTTGACTCTTGACCATCCCGACCAATTTTCTCTGAGCTTGAAATGTCGCCAAGTGACTGTCCTGACTTGTTCAAATCAATAACGTGCTCTTTCAGATCAATGCTGAGCTCTTTAGAATCTCCCATTGTAGTGGTTGTGGACTGAGCGTCTGGGCTTGAGCGGCTCTCTGCTCCTCCAAACTGAGGCTGCGCTGATCGGTGATTATGGTAGGGAACAGACCGACTATAGATGTGTACTCGACTTCAAAAAACACGAACTATCCCTTTAAGGCCTGGCGCTCCTTGAGGGGGCTTGATCTCAATAGCCGTTTTTTGACAGGGCAGCAAGCCGCCAATCTACAGGTCCTTTTGGCGGCTCGGTCCGCGATTTTAGACAGAGGGCGGCAAACTGGGGGTCTGTTTTGGTCCACCGATTTGCAGCCTCGGAGGGTACACTTATTTTCCACCTCGCCTGCTATCTAAAACCAAGGTGTCGATGTGCCGGCCTCTGCGTGAGGTGGGTGGAGGTGTCGATGACCTGCATTGTTGTGCGACCCACAGCCGGGGAGTTTTAAAACCAGGAAACAGCTGATCACAACAGTCAGTCCATCATTTTATAGTTTTCAGTTTATGTTTACTTTGCTGAAACACTGAGCCTAAACCAAATCAAACTTGATAGCCCTGCATTGAACTGGCCGCCTAAACACTCCTGATTTTATTCATCAAGATTCATTTTTGAGAAATTAAGGAAAATGTTTTTTTAAAAATTCTCTTTGCAATGTTGAAGGAACTGAGAAGAACTTTTCTGGGTCAAGACTCATCCTCCATCCAAGTTTAGTGGAAATCTGTTCAGTAGTTTTTAGTGTGATCCTCCTACCAAACCAACAAACTGACACAGCTGAAAATATAACCTCCTTGCTGGAGGTAACAACTCATAGCTAATGTGTCGGCATGTTCCCAGCTCACTATGTGATCTTGTCTTCTATCTGTCTGGTTCTGGAGGCTGAACTTGATTTTTGCCTCTTTTTTTTCAGGACTGACATTGTGGGACCGCAGTGACCTGGCAGAACATATTGGAGAAAGACCACAAAACTATAATGACTTTGAGATAGTTGCATCTGAATCCATTGAGGACAAATCTTCAGCTCTTAATGTTAAAGCCTCTTTGAAGGCGAGTTTCTTGGGTGGACTGGTTGAAGTTGCCGGATCAGCAAAATACCTGAATGATAGTAAGACTTCCAAAAATCAGGCCAGAATAACACTGAAGTACAAAGCTACCACAAAGGTCAAAGAGCTGTCGATGGATCATCTTGGAAGAGGCAATGTGAAGCATCCATATGTCTTTGATAAAGGGTTAGCTACACATGTAGTAACAGCTGTTCTTTATGGAGCACAAGCCTTCTTTGTCTTTGACCGTGAGGTGTCAGAAAAGGAAAATCATCGAGAGATTGAGGGTAACTTGAAGGTGATGATCAAGAAAATTCCCCGTCTTGTTATAGAGGGTGAAGGTTCACTGGAAATGGAAGACAAAGATAGAGAAAAGGTTGAGAAATTCTCCTGCAGATTCTTTGGAGACTTTTCACTTCAGAAAATGCCGACATCATTTCAGGATGCAATACAAGTCTGTCAGAGTTTGCCAACATTGCTGGGAGCCAACGGAGAAAACGCCGTACCAATGAAGGTCTGGCTGTTGCCACTGACATGTTTAGATTCTTCTGCTGCGAAACTTGTCCGTCAGATAAGTGAAACACTAGTTAATAAGTCACAGAGTGTCCTGGAGTACTTCAGTGAGCTGGAGATGAGGTGCAATGATGCACTGAAAACCACCACTGCACAGCAGTTCCCACAGATTGGCACAAAGATTAAAACCTTTAAAGAGATGTGCTCTGAGTTCAAGCTGGAATTCCAACAAACCTTGGCAAAGAAACTTCCATCAATCCGAGGAGGAGGAGAAGAAGAGGCTGTGCTCGCAGAGATCCTGAAGAAGAGACATTCTTCTCCTTTCAACAGCAAAGACCTGAACAAGTGGATGGACTGTAAAGAGAGAGAAATTCACACCTTAAAGTCTTTCACCAACATGATGAAGAATACTGAGATTGTCTCATCTGAAACAGACCTGTACAAGGAAATTCTCAGTGCAGATCATGCTGTGTGTTTTGTTTTCACCTCACTGGGAAGTGATGAACCGTACCTCTCAACTTTATCAGAGTACTTAGAAGAAACAACCAAACCAGACGAAGCTCGAGGGTCTTGTACTCATGATGTAGAGAAGGAACAATGGTACGCCTCAAGAGAAGTAGCCGATAAAATGAGGAGTAAAGCAAAACTCTTCAGTGACTTTGCAGAGGCCAACAAGGAGAACAAGAACATTAAGTTCTTGGTAGTTGGTTTAACAGATGACACGCAGAAAGGTTCAAGCATCTACCTTTATAAAGACGGCTTCTCTGTCAATAAGAACTTTGAGCCTCCTTCAAAGCCTGAAACATTAACAGTCAGAGACATAAACCACAACAGTGTGACGCTGAAGATTTCTCCTGCAAAGTTTGGAGCAGAGCACATCACCTCCTACTCTGTTGAGTACTGTGTCAGTGGACAGGATGGATGGAAAGAAAAGACGGCAGCAGAAGCTGAAGAAGTCACAGTGAGCGATCTGAGTCCAAACACAGAGTACAAGTTCAGATGCAGAGCAGTGACCTCAGTAGGTGTTGGACCAGCCAATGAACTTGGTGGTTCCATTCAAACTTTACCTTGCAGCCCTCCTGGAAAACCTCAAGTTGAACCAAACTCAAGGGAGATATCAGTCAGCTGGGACAAACCTGCTGAACTGGGACAAGATGTCCAGATCCTGAACTACATTGTGGAGTACGCCAAAACAGACAGCAGGGTGAAAGAGGAAGATCTCCAATGGAACCAAAAGATGTCTGATACTGAAAAGACGATCATTTCAGGGCTTCAGCCAGAGACAGAATATGTCGTCAGGGTTAGATGTGATTGTGGTGAAGCTGGAAGAAGCAAAGAGAGCATCTCAGTCGGTGTCTGCACAAAAAAATATTCACTTGCAGAATCCCTCAGAAGTACAGGCACATGTGTTAATTCTAAATCCCCCTCAGTTTATAAACTGCATCTGACAGAAGAAAATATGGACGTATGTGGATTCCAGAGATATAGATTTGGCAACGACATCATGGGTAAGAATCGAACAGTCATTATTTTTGGTGAGCCTGAATCTGGACAGTCCCGTCTGATCAATGGAATGATCAACTACATTGTTGGTGTAGAGTGGGAGGACAATTTTAGATTTCAGTTACTTGATGAGGATCAGATGAGATCACAAGCTAACAGCCAGACTTCTGAAGTCAATGTGTACAAGATCAACCACCAGCAGGGGTTTAAAATAGACTACTCACTGACCATTGTTACTGTTGATAGTCCAGGATTTGGAGATAAAAGAGGCATAAAGAGAGACAAGGAGATCACAGAACAGCTGTTCAATCTCTTCTCTTCTAACAATGGTGTCAGTGAAGTTGATGCTGTGTGTTTTGTAGCTCAGGTTTCTGTAGCTCGACTCACACCAGCACAGATAGATGTGTTTGACTCTGTGCTCTCAATCTTTGGCAAAGATGTGGCAGAAAACACCAGAGTTCTGGTGACATTTGCAGATGGCCATCTTCCTCCAGTTCTAGAGGCAATCACAGCTTCAGGTGTCCCATGTCCTGAAACAGAAGACGGGCTGCCAGTTCACGTCAAATTCAATAATTCAGCATTGTTTGCAGACAACAAATCATCTGCAGCAGGCAGCATGATGGAGGAGGATGAAGATGAAGATGGAAACTTTGAACAGATGTGTTGGAACATGGGAATTAGAAGCATGAAGAGGTTCTTTGATGCTTTGAATGTGATAGAAACCAAAAGCTTGACACTGACAAAGGAGGTCCTCAGAGAAAGACAGCAGCTCGAGAATTCAGTAGGAAATTTGCACAAGTGGGTTACACTTGGGTTAGCCAAGCTTGAGGAGATAGAACAGACAAATGAAAAACTCAAAGAGCACCAGACAGTGATGAACAGGACTGAGAAAGTGTTGATTACACACAATGTCATAGACGGGGATCGTGGATATGATTCAGCATATAGATGTCCAGAGTGGAAAAAAGCCAGCCAAGATAGGGCACATGCTGAGGAATTCTTGGTCAAACTGAAGTCTGAATATGATCATGTGCAGGCTGAGGTGATGAAACTGATGGAGAGCTCTGCTAAGTGTTTAAACAGACTCAAAGAGATCGCCCTGAAGCCAAATCCTCTCTCCACTCCAGACTACGTTGACCTGCTTATTGAAGGAGAGAAGTCTGAGTGTAAACCAGGCTGGAAGCAACGAGTTGAGCACCTGACAGCCGTCAGAGAACAAGCAGAGTACATGGCTAAAGTAGAGAGAGGAGAGACACTCCTCCAGAGTCCATCTACTGATTTGTTCTCATACAATCAAGCAAATAACAATACTAACCCCAACAAGACTAATACCAAGTAACTAGAATGGCTTCTACACTGACATCACCACCAAATGAGACTGTCAGTGTCTGATAAAGACCAAGATGAGACCAGTTCTGATCCCAACGAACACCAACACAGACCACATGCCACTCCAAGAGAGACTAGAACACACCAGGATCAGTGCCAGGCAAGAAAATGGCATCAGGTCAACTCCATGAATGATCACATGGACAGAGATCTGATTTAAACATCACTGAAGTCTTTACTAGCTGAGACATTTCTTCAGTTTTAATGGTGCAACCTGATCAGTAGTTTGAAACCAGCTAGTAGTTAAAATATATATATAAATATTTATTTATATATAAACGTAGCAGCAGGTTGATGAAGAGCTTCAGGTGTAAACGTAGCAGCAGGTTGAAGAGCTTCAGGTGTAAACGTAGCAGCAGATCGATGAAGAGCTTCAGGTGTAAACGTAGCAGCAGGTTGATGAAGAGCTTCAGGTGTAAACGTAGCAGCAGGTTGATGAAGAGCTGCTGCAGCCCAGTCATGATGTTCAGCAGGTGTAACGTCGACCACGTTCGCCATCTTAATTAATGGTATTTAAAGTAAACAGCAGCCTTCAGCTGTCGTCTGCTCTCACAGTGAAGCTCAGTCACTGTAATGTGTGACGCTGTGAGAAACATGAAGAGAGCAGTTCTGCTGTGATGATGTCAACACACATGTAGAAAGAAATCTGATGGTGAAGAGAACAAATCAAAACATTGACATCATGTTGTGATAAATGTTGAAGTGCTGAACTAATAGAACAATCTGCTCCAATGCAACCTGATCATCAAAGTCTTTATTTTTGTCTTTTGAACATAAATGTTTGAATGTGTTTCATTGTACCCAGTTTACATAGTTGAGTTTTTACACTGGCTCATCAGCTTCCTGCTTATTTTAACATGTTTATCTACTATTTTCTTTTTTATTGGAAATTTAAAACCTTTAAGACGATCTGAATAATGTTTCATTTCTCCTCATGCTGATGTGTGCTGACATGTTATTGTCCTGTGGGTTCCCACTGAAAGATGGAGAAATCAATAATCAATAAATGTGATTATTCTAAGTGTTGTCTGTTGTCCTCTGATGTGTCAGTGTCGCCTTCTTTGTCTTCTGCAGCTTCATTTTCTCTTCCAAACTAACAATTTACATCTAAATGTTCCAAAATTGGACAAAAAATCAAAGATTTCAGAAAGATGAAATGCAAAGTGAAAATAAATGTGAGCATCAGAACTGGTGCCCCTTCAGAGGGCCCGACCCGGAGGTTGGGAACCACTGGACTAACTAAACTAACTGTATATAAAGTAGTTCAGACGGAGTGATGTAATGTAACTAAGTACTTCCACTCCACTACATTTAGGAGGCAGATATTGTACTTCTTACTCCACTGCATGTATTTGCTTCGCTGTTCACTTTAGTTACTAGTTACTTTACAGATTACAAGTATCACATTTTTCAATGATTTGATTTTCTCATCAATCAGATAAATACAGAGATTTTTTTCAGATGAGATTTTTTGTTTTATCATTTCATTAATTTTAAATCTTATTCATGTATTTATTCCTATATTTTCTTTCCTTTGCATAAATAATACATGAATAAATACAAATAAACATGTAAATACATAAATAAATGTGAAAGTTAAGACACTGATAAATGAGATGGTTCAGTGGATGTGAAACAAATGGTTTGTTCCTCTTCTTCCTTTAGTGGGTTTGTTCCTTCATGTTGCCCTCCTGGTCTGCTGGTACCAGGGAGAGGTGTGTTCAGAACCCTGCAGCTCTGTATGTCGGAACAAAGAGGCAGAAAACTCAGCTTGTGTTCAGCTCCACTGCAGGATTTATTCTCTCCTTCACACAAAGACATATTAAACAATTCACTTCCTGAGGTATTAAACAGAAATACTTAGTATTGCATCAGGTGAGTTGCAGAACTTTCAAGTGTGGAGGATATTTTGCGATATCTTCATAAACATACATGTATCCACAGCATGTTAATGTATTGAAAACAACAGCACCATGAAATAAACAACATGAATGTCCATATGTGTTGAACAACACAAAATAATTATCTCTCACTTGGTTTCTGTCACATGTTCCGGCTCTGACCAAATTACACATAAAACTACAATATATTCTGACAGTGAGGAACTTTCAACCTTTCACCATCACTCCGGTTACATCATAACAAATCACTGTGTTTATGTCTCTTTCTGAAGTCACATATTCACACAAATATACAGGAAACAGTTTCTCCAAGCAAAAGAAAATCTACATGAACCACTCACACATCTTTAACTGAGTAACAAACAAAACAAACCCTTTTACATGTCTCATAGCACTTCTGTTAACAAGCTTGTTAGCAACAGGTCCGCTAGCTTATCATGGCAGTATATAGCTAAACATCTCTAAACATCACACACTATCACTAAGGATTCACCACACAGGTATCCCTTATACTGGGGCACATGCTTCTAGTTTTGAGGAATATTAACCTGTATGTAGGAACAAAGAGGCAGAAAACTTAGTTTGTGTTCAGCTGGACTGCAGGATTTATTCTGCAGCGCCTCTAAAGGGTTTCAAGTTCCTCCTCAGTGCTATGCACCATCTAAGACCTGTCTGAGTGTTGCACCAACAAAGAGAGTACTTTTACTTTTGATCCTTTAAGTGTATTTCAGTGAAAGTACTTCATCACTTTGACCTAAATGAACTACGAGGAGGTTAAAGTGGTTCTGAACCAAAAGCACATGTGGGTCGGTCCAGCTTAACACAAATCAAAGTAGAAATATCACATTATGTGACTATTTTATAAACTAATAAATTCCTTCAACTTATTTATTACTATTCTCATGTCTTTTATTTTGGCGGGTTCAGTCCTCCTACCTGACTCCACTGCTGCTCTGTGAGACTGTGACGTCACTGTACATGAGACCAAACTGTACAAATGATAAACTTTGACTTGAATATGAATCTAAAGTCAGATGATCACAGGTGAGGTTTCTCTCTGCAGCAGCACGGCGCCATCTGGTGGTTTGTAGGATGTATGACAGCCTGCAGGAGTACAGACAGCAGAGGACCGTGAGGACAGCTGGTCATCCAGCGTCCAATCAGGTTCCTTATAATCCACAGACCACAGACACATGATGTACTGCAGAGGTCAGAGGTCACTGATGGGAGATTCCTGCCCTCGTCTGGATGTTTGGACTCAGTTTCTCCAGCAGTGTGAAGTTCCTGTGAGACAGCGAGGAGGAAGCTTCCAGCTGAGTGGACTTGATCCAGACTGGAGGAGGTCCAGAAGATTGTTCTGACAACCGGGTCACAATAATAAACACTGACAATATACAGTTCTGCAGAACACAGGTATATTACACCTTTATGTTTCTTTAGGTTTGATTTTGAATTGGATCATGCAACAGTGCTGGTCTGGTCTGGTTTCTGCATAAAACCACTTTGTTAGATCATGTTTTGGCTTAAAGTACTCGGGTTTGTCACCACAGAACCTGCTGGAAACTTCTGGACTTCTCATTAAAAACCCACGTTTGTTACGTCCACACACGGCTGGAGATGTCTCGCTAACAACACAGTTTTGTTGCTGCAAGCTCAGTTTTAAATTGTCCTGACGTCCCGTTAAAAACACCTGGTTTTATTATTACAAACAAAGCTGGAAAATGTCCAGAAGTCACGATGAAGAATATCCTGGTTTGTTGCCACATATAAAAGATATTCTGTGTTTTATTATATTTAAAAACAGTCCACTTTAATTACCTTTCATTTACTTGTTTGTCATTTAATGTCACATTTTGACTCACTGCTGTTCCAGAACTTAAATGTATTAATATAAATAAACATATATTAAACTTATAAACTTCTATCATACTAATAACTGTGTTGCTGCTGTTAATATAACATCAGGTGACCTCAGCCCAGGACGCTGGAGGGCCTTCTGTTCACTGATTGGTCGCTCAGAATTTAGAAATCAAAATGGTCGCAGCTGATTGGCTGTGGAGCGGAGGAGAAGGGCGGGGCCAGTCACAAGCGGTTGACCCTGATGGAGCGGGGTCACGACACTGAGGAGAAACAAGATGGAGACACTTTAATCTGGGTCAGTACTTAAACTTTATTGGGATGACACAGAAATGTGTGTTTAACTGAAGTTCAGTCGAGTTAATTATTTCTGAGTTCAGCTGAAGAAGGGAGGTTTCCGTTAGCAGCTAATGCTAGCGCTGATGTTAGCTTGTAGGTGTTAGCCTCGGCTAGGTAACGTTTTCGCGGGCCTGAGCAAACGATCCGGTCCAGACTCTCACAGCACACCAGAACTTTTTATAGCATGTTGTATAACTCACTTCACTTTGGTATATTAACAGCTGCACCATTATGACCTATTAAGTTAATTTAATCAGACCGGGAGAACGACTCCATCCGTGATCGATTAACCAGGTGTCACTCAGCCTGCAGTCGGCCGCACCTGCTCTGAGACTCTCTGCTGTCACATCCCGCCTGTAAACAGTCATTGTGGCGCAACTTCTGCTTTTTAATGTTGGCCTGCTGATGTTTGTATAAACTGTAGGTGCACCTGGTTGAGTGACGTCGTCCGATGCACGTTGGTTTTGATCGGCTACGTAATTAACGAGCTTCCTCCGCAGGCGGCTCAACTGCTGTGAATCGCCGGTGAAAACATCCTAAATGTGGAAGCATGTATGCAGCAACCAGGGGTGCTGAGGAGGCTGTAACATATGCCGAATTTACAAGAAGGCCCAAATTATTAAGAATTTGACATTGACAGCTCTTCAGAAAGTGTATAAAATTTCTCTTCACTCAGAAACTCATAAAAATAAACGTTTTTTCAAGGGAGTCTGGGGACTTTCTCTCCCTCTTCATGTCCTTGCTGCTACTGACTGTAGTTGATGTGGCTGCTTTGACCTAAAGTATGTTGTTTCTTTCTTTCTCAACCAGAAACACAAGATGACAACATGAAACCATGATCCATGCTCAGAGGTTCACCTGCACCTCTTCTATAACACAAGGTAAGTTTATCATTGTTGTCATTTTGCTCCTCGTTATGCCAGCATACCAGTTATATTAAGTGTGTGATGTGCAGTCGATAAGTTTAAGAGTGGGAAACCACTAGTGTGGTCCTTTTTACAGTTTGTATAAAAAAAGTACTTAAGTATAACCGTTTAGTTTAGATCTTGTAAGTTCATGACAAGTGGTTGAATTTTACTTTTACAATCTCAGGAAACCAATAACTAAAAAAAATGGTTTTCAGTAAAATGTTTTTCACTGCCTCCTCCATTTTGAATGGATTTACATTTGTACAACACTTTTCCAGTCTACTGACCGTTCAGAGTGCTTTACAACACTTGTCACATTCACCCGTTCACGCACACATTCATACACTGATGGCTGCCATGCAAGGTGCCGACTGCTCATCAGGAGCAATTTGGGGTTCAGTAACTTGCTCAAGGACACTTTGACATGCAGCTGAGGGAGCCGAGGATTCGAACAGGTGATCTTCCGATTACTAGGCGACCCGCTCTACCTCCTGAGTTACAGCCACCCAAAAGACGTGTTTGGTCTGGTGCGTTCAGACACAAGGAGAATATATGTAACACGTGTGAGTTTGATGGCCGGATTATCAACTTTTACTCGCGTTGCTGACGTCTGGAGCTGCGTCTGGATGACTGCAGCTTCCAGCTCTACCTGAGGCTGACCGTGTCCAGGTCTCACCTGCAGAGCGTCTGTCCATCTGCCTCCACTGAGTGGCAGCTTCCTAACAGGTACGTTAAAATTAATAACTGGTAACTGTGACCAGCAAGTAAATGTAGACTGAATTAATCTGTTTTACCACATCAGTGTTTATAAATCTGGTTTTATTAATAATGAGGGTGTAAAGATCCAGACCCTGGATTGAAGTTATTGATCAGTGGACTGAAGCTTATCTGCTAATTCTGCACAGCATCTCCACTCTTGTTTCAGGTTAAATGTCACAGTGAGGCTCTTATGAAGGTTTTGCTAGCACACCGCCTCCGTTGTCTGTGAGGCGTAAACATTTTATAAGTAGGATTTTATAAGAAATAAGGAAAGTTGCACACAAGTCTGTATAAAAGTGGATGCTAGAACAGCTAGATGGAGATATCAGACAGTTCCTCCTGCTGCTGGTCATCATTTCATGCTGACTGTCAGACTGAGACTCCTGTTCATGGCTGTGTGAGACAGTTTATATTCATAATGTCTAAATGTGTCTTTTTAGTCTGTGTTTACTGCAAAACTTAGAATCACTCAGATGTGTTATTCTGAATCATACCATGTTCTGGATGAAGACTTGGTTCTGAATTCGTCAGTTACCTCTGGAACTCCTCCAGTAGTTCCAGTGAAACTGCTGGTCTGACTGCAGACCTCTGACCTAAAAAATATATGAAACAAAAAATATGAATTTCTTATTTACAACACAAAGTGTAGTCCTTCAGTGCATCATCCTCTGAACACCACAGGATGGCGCTGTAACAAGAAGCCTTCACTCAGGGCTGTAGCAAATAAGTTTCAACTGTCCATAACAAGTAATAGATTACTCATAAAAAGGTGAGTAAACCCTGTTTTGATTTTAAAAAGCTGGTTAAATTGGCTTCATGTGTGTTTCCTCCCTATCACAGCTGCTACACTGTCCCTCTGAACACACAGTATCAAGCCCTCCACATCAACTCTCAGGCTGCAGATGGACTCTCACTTGTTCTGAACAGCTTTATTTTATATATTTTATATATATATTTATATATTTTATTTGGGGATAGTGTTGGAAATGAACTTTTTCTTCCACCAGGCACAGTTGCTCCAGTCGCCGTTTTGCAATCATGCTTTTTTGTCACATTGTTCTTGGTTTAAAAAAAACAAAACAAGAACAATTCCACCACATGAAAAATGTTTCTTATCCTATTATGTGATGATTGGTTTTCCATTTTTAATGATCTATATAAGAAAAATGCCCAAATAACCTTTATTGAACAATTAAATAACCAAGATGTTTTTAAATAACTGAATGTCCTTGGACTCAGTGATGAGATGACGGAGGCTCACAGTCTGATATATTATGAGATGGGAAAACACATTTTTAATTGTATTCATATGAAATACAACACAGCAGACCTGTACCGTCTATAGTGACATGACAACACAGAAATCTTCTTCTGTGCCTTTTTTATTTAAGTCCACTGAACAAAGAATGCACGATGAGATTAAAGAATGTAAATTAAAGTGCGCTCTGAGGATTAAGCTTCATCATTCGGCCTGCAGGCAGGCAGGAGGTGCGTCGTGGCTGTGGCCTTGTTTTCAAAGGTGCCGTTACCGGCGGGCCTGAACCTTCTGATCCAGTTTGACTCAGGACGGTCGGCGGTGGCTTCAGTCTCTGTTTACCAGAGACACTTTCTCATAGCATCTACGCCTTTAACATTTTCCTCTGAGGTTTTTGTAGTTTGGTGTTTTCAGGGTGCGTTTATGTCTCAGATGGAAAGTTACTATCAGTATTACTATCAGCTATATTCACCCAGTTCATTTGGATTATTGCAGGTTTGCATGTTGGAGTTCTGATGCACAGTGGGGGGCTCACTGTCATGTTGAGTAATGAGTATTTGAGGATATTGAATGGAACAAGTGACAGTCTGACTGTGCAGTGTTGTGTTTTTTACATTAAAGGGAAGTGGTTTGTTTGTTTGGTAAAATGAACATTTCTCTCTTTCTTTCTCTTTCTCTTTCTCTGACCAAACTTTTTAAAGAAGGCAGTCAGTTAAACTATAAACCAAGATTCTGTTACCACACTGCCTATTTCTCACGTAAACTGCTTGCACAAATATATAAATATTGTTAAATGTGATGTCAGATTGTTTGTTGCTAGCTGGTTGTTTTACTGTTTTCGCATTTAAAGTGAACACTTTGTGTCGTGAACAAAGTGCTTTACTTTGTACATATTTGTTTTTACATTGTTGACATTCTGTGGACAGTAAAGGAAGAATTTCATTGTACAGAGAAACTTGTTTCCTTACGGTGCATATGACAATAAACACTTTGAATCTTGAATGAAGAAATCTCAAGTACTACCACATTTATAGAAAAGCTCATGTTGATTTATCATGGAAAATTAATGACTACATTCAAGAAATGTGTCATGACTGGCTCAAGAAGCCATGACAAGAGATAGTGAGACGTGGATAATCGTAATAATTAACACTATTTATTTAAATAAAGTGCACAAATCATATTAATGCCATCAGGTGTGAACGTGTGGTTATCAGTGTGTCTGATGATGGGTGCATGTGAGTGATGAGTGCGAAGTGTTGGAAAGTGCAGAAACCAGGCCGCAGCCAACAAAACTATACAATGGCACCGGAGGAAAATCAGGTCCTTCTGGTGAGAGAGAGAATGACTGAGACGGCCTGCTCTTAAAACTTCCAGGAGACTGGCCAGGTGCTCCTGGTTTCAAGCCCCGCCCACTGAGATACCTGCAGACAGGAAGGTAGGGTAGTGACACACAAAGCAGGCCATAGAACAGCAGGGGGCCGTCACAAATGTAAGAACGGTTTCAGATTAACAGGAATCCTGTATGAAAGATGTATAGAATCCCCTTGTATCTAGATGTGCATCAGATCATCTTATAAGGGACAGATACACACCCCCGATCAATAATGTTTAAAATATGAAATACAAATAACTTGTGGTGTTGCTGCTCTTTAATATAAAATGCATTTATATAATCTATGAGACGTTCCTGCTGCTTCCTGATGCACACGTTGCGTCATACGTTGACCTGGGTAAGTATTAAATATAGGGATGCTCGATATTGGCTTTTCTGCCGATATCCAATATTCCGATATTTTCCAACTCTTTCTGATACCGATATCACCCGATACCGATATATGCAGGCTTTTTACACCGAAATTGTTATGTAACAACAGAACATATCACCTATTAAGGAATTAACACATTATGCCTAATGCATCCAGTGGGGCACTCTTGCCCCACTGGATGCATACATAAATGCAACATGGCTTTTCAAATGTAAACACTGTGCAAAATACGTTATTGAAAAAAGTGCCATTCATTTATTTGTTTGTGTTTTTAGAGAGAATGTTTTGCCTCAAACAACACTACAGACAATATCAAAACAAGGAAGATGCATATCTTCAGTCCAGAGTAGTAAACAAACATAGTCCTCTTTTTCCAGGTTCAATGACTGAGTAACTGGCCATAACTTGGCAAAAAATACAATAATTAAATTATAAACTGGGCTCAATATGCCCTGCTCTTCCATATGAGTAACAAAATAGTGCAAATAAAAACAAGAAAGGCACAAGAATGTTAAAAAAACTTTAACATTTAAAGTGCAACAAATGAAGCTCCAAGAAGATTGATGCTGACCGGTCCATATGACTGGCCTATTTCTTTTTCCGCATGTCCTCATGTGTGAGAGGTAGATTTTTCTGTATGAAAACAAGCATCTCGGCATTGTCACAATGTATGCGATTTCTCTTCTCATCAATGACGTGGGCAACAGTGCTGAACAGCCGTTCGCTGTCGACACTGGTGCAGGGTGCAGTCAGGTACTTGCGTGCAACACGGGCAACAGCAGGGAAGCGGGCCTGGTTGAGCCTCCAGTACTCCAAAGGGCATCCTTTCTGGAGGATGGCCTCTCCCAGGTATGCATGCACCTAAAGAAAGAGTAAAAAATTAAAGAAAAGCAATAATTATATAATAGAATTCTTCCTTTTCTTTAATAGAATTTCTATTTACTTTTCTTTGAAGCACTGACAGCCAAATGTTTATTTTATTCATTGTATGTACATTTTCATGTGAAGTACTCAGCAGATTACATTAGTTTGATAATAAAGTTTATTAACTACTCACCTGTACTGTCTCGCCTATAGGTGCTTGATTGGCAACTTCATTTTCTGCAAGGATTTCTTGGTACATGTCCCGCAGGTTCAAGCTTCCAGTTTGGGCCCTCTTAGGTGGGCAGTCCTGGTCCTCCTGGCCTGGGTCATCTGCACTGCCACCAGCAGCCTCTCTATTGCTGCCACGGGTCCTTTCATTCACCACTTTCAGAAGCATATTGCGTGCTCCCTCCTTCTTATCCATGTCAAAGAAACGATCTTTGTACGGGCATCAACCATGGTTGCAATGGCATAAAGAGGTTCAGATTGCACACAATTAAAGCGATCACTGACAGCTTCCAGTAGAGCACGTTTGGCTGTTTTCACACCTTTGTCAGATTCATCATCCTTGGTAAGCAGCCGTGTCAGGGACACCACAGCAGGGATAACATCTGCAGCAGTGGACTCTGCAGAGCTGATGTCTTTGGTTAGCTGCTCAAAGGGTTGCAGTAAAGGGATCATCTTCTCCAGAATTCCCCATTGAGTTGCTGTCAGTTTCTGGGTTGCAGGGAGTTCACAATCATCAGCAAATGCACTTATAGCCCTCTTCTGCTCCACCAGGCTCTGCATCATATAATAGGTAGAATTCCACCTGGTGAGCACATCTTGTTTGGAGCTTTTTAACAGGCATTTTGAGTTCCTTTTGTATGTACTCAAGTTTACTGCAAGCTAGTGGTGAGTGCTTGAAGTGGCCTACCAGTCGCCTCTCCACAGCCAGAGCATCTGAAATGTTGCGATGAGACAGGGCACCTCCGTTCACTGCAAGCTGCAAGGTGTGCGCCATGCAGAGCAGACTTAACACACCAAACTCCACCGCAGCTTTAGCCATGTTACGCGCATTGTCTCTCACTACTACGTGCACTTTCGCCTTGGGGATATTCCATTTCTCAAACATCCCTTCAAAAGTCGATGCAATTAGGTCTGCCGTGTGAGACCCACGGCACTCTTGAGAATGAAGTAAAGCCTTTTTCAACACGAAGTCCTCATCTAGCCATTGTGCAGTCAAGCTCAACATGCTAACCTGGTTAACGCTTGAAAACCAGATATCTGTAGTGAAGCTAATGGATACAGCACCAGAAATTAGCGTCTCGGCGTGACTGTAAACAATGCTGTACAATTCGGGTAAGCATTGGTCTGAGAAATACTTGCGACTGGGCATGGCATAACGTGGCTCAAGGAACTCCACAAGTTTGGTGAATCCGGCATCTTGAACGATAGAAAAAGGCTGGTTATCCACTGCGATACACTCCATGATTTTCAGATCGATGGCTTTCCGTCTGGGGTGGTCCTTGTCGTATTTTAGTTTTTTCTCAGTTGACTTTTTGAGCGACAACTGTGTGGTTTTTCTCGGTGTCGGCTGTTGCTTCTTTTCATCACATTGCTGCACAAATGAAGCGTATAACTCTGCATGATTCTTCTTGAGGTGGGTGATCAAATTTGATGTATTAAAGGAAGACCGATAGGGAGGGCCGATATTATCGTACATCTACATATCGTACATATTATCGTACATCCCTAATTAAGTAATTATCATTTATTTGGATGATACAGAAACACATGTTGGACCAACATTTAGCAGCTAATGCTAATGCCAACGCAAGCCTGTCAGTGTTAGCTTAGTTAGCACATTGAGCTGAACAGTGAGGCTGTATTTCTGAGGCTACATTACTAAGTAGTGTGAAGTTGATCTGTTTGAACGGAGCACAGAAAGTGGAGGCCTGTACTGCGAAGGGGGCTCAACATAGCCAGGCTTTGTGCTCATGATGCAGCTCAACAAAGCCCCAAGTCCCCAATCAGAGTTAAACGGTACTGCGACGGTGGTTATCAACTTCATTTGTCAAGTCCGGTTCTCTGCTTTGTGCTCTGCGCGCGTTCACATAAAAGGGGGCGTTTGGCGTCATATTATTCTACTTCTTTTACTCAAGATGAACAGATTCTTAATATGCAAGGCTATGAAGAATTCAAAGAAACCATCACGGCAAAAAGTAACAGTGTCACCGCCAATAGAGCGAGGGAGGGCTGCTGGCAAAAAAGTGCTGACCGTGTAAATGCGTTTTTTGACGCATCTCAAAATGAGTTACACAGTGAAACTGCGGCGCTTTTATAGCCAATTTTAAGCTGAAACTCTGAACATAACCAGGTTATGAGCTAAGCATAAGTTACCATGGTGATCTAGCCAGGTTAAAAGAGAGCCACCTTTGTAGTTCAGGGAAGCCTGGCTTTAGACTCAACATACCTTGCTAACCCACTAAACTGGCTTCGCAGTACAGGCCTCTGGTCAGACAGAAGGAGCGTTGTGGTTGTGGTCTTGTTTTCAAAGGTACCGTTACCGGCGGGCCTGAACCTTCTGATCCAGTTTGACTCAGGAAGGTCGGCGGTGGCTTCAGTCTCTGTTTACCAGAGAGACTTTCTCACAGCATCCAAACCTTCAACATTTTCCTCTGAGGTTTTTGTAGTTTAGTGTTTTCAGGGTGCGTTTATGTCTCAGATGGAAAGTTACCATCAGTATTTCTATCAGCTATATTCACCCAGTTAATTTGTATTGTTGCAGGTTTGCATGTTGGAGTTCTGATGCACAGTGGGGGGCTCACTGTCATGTTGAGTAATGAGTGTTTGAGGATATTGGATGGAACAAGTGACAGTCTGACTGTGCAGTATTGTGTTCTTTACATTAAAGGGAAGTGGTTTGTTGGTTTGTTAAAATGAACATTTCTCTCTTTCTTTCTCTTTCTCTTTCTCTGACCAGACTTTTTAAAGAAGGCAGTCAGATAAACTATAAACCAAGATTCTGTTACCACACGCCCTATTTTTCACGTAAACCGCTTGCACAAATATATATATATTGTTAAATGTAATGTCAGATTGTTTGTTGCTAGCTGGTTGTTTTACTGTTTTCGCATTCAAAGTGAACACTTTGTGTCGTGAACAAAGTGCTTTACTTTGTACATATTTGTTTTTACATTGTTGACATTCTGTGGACAGTAAAGGAAGAATTCCATTGTACAGAGAAACATGTTTCCTTACTGTGCATAGGACAATAAACACTTTGAATCTTGAATGAAAATATCTCAAGTACTACCACATTTATATAAATAGCTCATTTTGATTTATCATGGAAAATTAATGACTACATTCAAGAAATGTGAGAATGGTTTCAGATTAACAGGAATCCTGTATGAAAGATGTATGGAAGCCCATGTATCTAGATGTGCATCAGATCATCTTATAAGGGACAGATACACACCCCTGATCAATGTTTAAAATATAAAATACAAATAACTTGTGGTGTTGCTGCTCTTTAATATAAAATGTATTTATAAAATCTGTGAGACGTTCCTGCTGCTTCCTGATGCACATGTTGCGTCATACGTTGACCTGGGTAAGTATTAAGTAATTATCATTTATTTGGATGATACCGAAACACATGTTGGACCAACATTTAGCAGCTAATGCTAATGCCTACGATAGCCTGTCAGTGTTAGCTTAGTTAGCACATTGAGCTCAACAGTGAGGCTGTATTTCTGAGGCTACACTACTAAGTAGTGTGAAGTTTGCGCACGAGTGTGAACGAAAAGGTCATTGGCGAACAACCTGCTGAATGACGTTCCCTTCAGTTCATGAAGGGATTCCATTCACTTTGTTCACTCAAAATATTTGTTAGTTTGAACGACACGTTCGCTACCAACACAACACTACCATGGTGGTAGCACAACAGAGAGTAAAGTAAGTAACATTTTCATGTTCTTGGAGTTTGATTGTAGTAAAATACTGTCACTGTCAGGCACACCGTCTGTAGAGAGGCTGCAAGTTCCTAAATTTTGGTGTTTTCTTTTGTTGAATCAAGCTTAATATCTAGCTGCTAATACGTAACACGTGAAGGATCATATTTTCTCACCGAATTGACTAGGCCGCAAAGGCCTGCTGCTAGCTGCTAACAGCATTTCAGCGCACTCTGTCTTGAGCCGGGAGGAATTATTGCAGTTCAAATTGGGTCCCTCCTCTCCTGCTCAACTTTGTGGCCTCCTGCACCTGACAGAAGCAGTTGTCAGGACCGCAAAGGACTAACAGCAATATCGGCGGGGCTTAGTATCCGCTACTAACACTCGCTAGCATCCGGGACAGTTGCGAGACAACTTCTCAGCAACTTTCAGTAATGGGCCAGATCACAGCTGAATCGGGGGACTGTAACGAAGTGCATTTCGTTACTTGTACATTTTGCACATGTGGGTAATTATGTTCTTTTGCACAATAACTCGGAAGGTACAGTAATGACGGCACTTTGCACTTTAGTCACGATAGCACTTTATTTGCCAAAGTTTGCACAGTACATTTTGCACATTGCGTATTTGCACAGTTCATACAGATATTTACAGTACTCTTTTATTGAATAGTTGAGTTATTTATTAGACCTTGTGACCGCAGGTGATTGCATGTCTTCGGGCAGGTGCGGCACTCGGCAATCGGCTCCGCCTGCAAGAGAGTAGAGCGAAGTTGAGCTCCGACGGAAAGACTGTGTGTAATTGAGAGGATAACAGTGCAGAGTTTATTGGTAAATATGTGTGGTGCAATAGCGGGTGGTATAAGTGTGAATGCTGTACGAGTACGAAGTTGTTTGTGTTAACACTTACCTGTCCGGTCCTGTGTCTGCTCCAGGGTGCACGGCCAAAAGATTCCCCCGGGGGCACGGGCACCGTGATAAACGTTCCGGGAGAGACCAAGTGGCCGGATAGGAAGGGGGGGGTGGGGGGATTTCAAATGTTTGGTGGTTCTGTTATTTATTGTAAATGTATTTTATAGATTTATTGGCAGGGGCACATCAGGAACAGAAGAGGGGTGAAGCGTTTGTGCTAAAGGTAAAAGGGGAAAGTGTCACTTGGTTGAATAGCCATTTGGGCAGATGTAAATTTACCTCAGTAGTGGAAGAGTCCAGTCATGGTTAATTGGTAGCACAGTATATAAGGCGCCATTTTACCATCTGTCGGTGTGGCTGGTTTAACCTATGACGCTCACCATACTTTCGTCTGTTGCCTGATATCTGAGTGCAGTGAATAAAGAAAATGTAAAATTGGAAAACCTGACCATCTCCTCGACTTTTCTTCAGCATCATCCAGCCGCTCACCGGTCGCCCTCTCACAGGGACATTTGGACGTCATTTCCAGGACGCAGTCACAAGACGTCCTCTCGACGACATAAACTGGATGGGTGTGGTCGCTTAGGGTCATTAACAAACCATCGATTTGACGTCTTGGTTAGGACGTCCTGGTTATGAAATGTAAAATGTTAACATTTTACTCTGGCTACTGAGCTGATTCTGATGGAGATATGAGATAAACATATATTTCATGAAACAGATGAAACAGATGAGGTCAAACATTAAATATATAGTCTTTGTACTGTTTTCAGATTGAGTATGCAGTGCATCTAAAAGAATTTGCAAAAACAAAAACATATTTCATTTTATTTAACATATGTGTTTGGGTTTTTTTTATGACCAGGTTTGTTGTATGAAAGTGTTAATGTAATAAACTTAAAACTTTGGGGTTTGAAAAAGGGAAGGATCGAAGAAGTAAAGACAATGAGAGGTGGAGCAACGCTGAAGGAGGAGAGTGTCAACGTCACATTTTGTATTTCTTCAAGTGGGAGTCACAGTTTGTCAGAGAGACACAGAGCTGCAGTCCAGATGATCTCTGTCTTTCTCTGAAGAGGAGTTAAAAACTGCATCCATCAGATTTTTCTCAGCAGAACAGCAGAATCTCATCTGAACACTGGTGAGTACTCAGTAACTTAATTACTCAGATTGAGTTTAAACCACAATCTGATTTTTTTTTTTAATATCTAGAAAACAATTAATACGACAACAACATAAGATCTGTGGAGTGAAGACTTTCAGTTGGTCTCACAGAAAGATTCTAAAAGTGGTTGGAAATAAATCTGCCGCTCGTTCCTGTGAGGGGTCGCCCTGTGTCAGGAGGTTCAGATAACAAGTAGTTTGTGTATTTTAAGATGTTTATGAAGGTTTAAATCATGAGACTGATCTGTTGAATGTTGTCTGTCCTCTTCAGCTCACTGAGGCGACGTCCAAATGTTTCCTGTGATTGAAATAAAGTCAACTCACTGAGGAGGACTTCTTCCTGAACTTTATCACCTGAGGTTTGTTAACACTGACTCTGATGGTTTAAAGGGAAATGGTCACATTTGTGTCATAAAACAATAATCACGTGTCTGCAGCTAGATTTAAACAGTTATTGGTGGATGATTTTCCACATGAACTGGTTTTAGCTTAGGGCGATAAAACGATCTCGATCATTTTCACGATAAAAATTTTCCTCGGTAATGATGATAAATTTATGACAGTTACTGAGTCTGCATGCAAAGAGGAAGTTTAAAAAAGGGGTGAGTGGGGCATAAAAAGTTCAGAGAGAGGTGAATACTCATTTCCTCATAGGGTAGAAAAACAAGTTATTTTAAGAGGTGTAAGACTTCAAATCAAGTGTCCCTATATGTGAGTACAACATTTCCATCAAAGGTTCTGTTGAATGTTTGTCATCTATTCACTCTGACAATAAATAATTGTATTTTATAAATCGTAATTAAAGGTTGAATATGTAATATGCTTATTAAAATCTATATTTTTTTAAAAACTAATACATCCACGGGGCGTTTAGAGGGGCGCAGATTAAAAGTAAAGCGTTTTCTTGAAAAATTATATTTAGTCTGAAATAAATAATTTTAAGAAATTTTGACGGGTTCGACAATGACTTCCTGTTTACATCGTACCAGCCAAATAGCGGCCGGCATTGTGGGTTGCCAATTTCGCAACCTCGGCAAAGCTCGGCAAAGCTAGGCTGACACTGGGTAAAATGGCGGAGTCTGCAAGCTCTTCAGAGCCCCAGCGAACGGTGCGTTATCTGTCCCAGCAGCTGAGTGACCGGAGAAGAGCAAAAACCAGAGTAAATATCGGTGAAGCATACGCTGGATGGACTCAGGTAAAGGATTTCCACGGCATCAAAACACACGCGGAAATGGCGAACTTCCTCCTGGATCGGTAAGCTAACTCGCTTGCTAACTTAGCTAACGTTACCTGTCAGTCAAACTCCTCTGCTATACTTATTTTCATTATATCACGTTGATCCTAGAGATGAGAATACTGATCGTGACCCATCGACCTCCACACCCAGTAAACGGAGGAAACGGAGGCGGCTCAATCCTCCTGCCCTGTCCAAACCTGGCAACCCGACCGCTGGAATTACTTTTTTGTTGTCGCGACTACGATCTTGAGACACTAGATGACGGCATTCAGCTCATATTCCGTATTGCACCTTTAACCTTCTGGATTGTTTTGGGTTCTGTCCTAAGGAGAAAACTCTTAAAACTGTCAATTCAACATTATTATTATTGTTGTTAAATATATCGTGATAATTATCGACATCGATCAATATAAAAAGACATATTGTGATAACATTTTTGAACATATCGCCAGGCCCAATGACGGCTGCAGCTGATCACAGCTTGATCAGCTGTTAGTCGGCATCAGTAGCTGTAGATCAAATAAATTAAGCTAGAAATGACTAATATCTATATATATTTAAATTATAACACAGAACCAAAACTAGTCGAGAGATTTATATTAATAAAGTTAAACTGATGAACCGCCTGTGTAACTGCACACAGCTCTTGAAGGGAGAGATGTGTTTGTACTGACTGCATCAGAAATCATATCTTTATTTTAAGAAATATCTTAAAATAAAGATATGATTTCTGATGCAGTCAGTACTGCTGTCTGTGCTCTACGTTATAACCTTTGCTGTCCTTCATACCTGTTTAAATATCTTTAGTTGGTTTTGCTGGATGATGGCTTTATTTTTTCAAACGCTGATCTCTGGAAAACTAACAGCTGATCTGTATCTGCTTTGCTGGTTTTGAGGTTTGAGTTCAGTATCTGTCCGTGTCAGGATGTGATGCTCCTGCTGATATCCTGATTATTCATTTTCATACAAGCACAGCTTCTGTTAAACACATTAAACATCCTCTGGATTTCTTTTTGTGAACCAACAACCTTAAAGTTAAACTGCGTCTGTGATTTTCTCTCTGTTACCTGTTTAACAAACAGCTGCACATTAAGAACAAACCCAGTCTGTATTTTTACTGTCTTTATTCTGTGTTGGCTCAGAGGCACAGGAACATTTTTAATCACAAACATGTTGGTATATTTATTCATTATTGCATCTGCATTCAGTGATGTTCTGATGCGCGCAATTTAAAGAAATAACACATCCATGTCACCTCCCGGGCTGTCTACGTACACGATGGAGGTGGGATATTTTACAGTTTATATATAAACTTTATTGTTCAAAATGTCGTGTTGTACTACTCGAGAATGGTCTCAAGACCATTTTTAAGATTCTTGGTCTTGTCTTGGAATCATGGGCATTTTTACCCGGCCTTGTCTTGGTCTCGGCCTGGACGGACTCTGGTTTTTTGAATGAGACCAGTCAAGACCACCGCTGATAGGCTTTTTGTCCATGCCTTACTGATAAGAGTGAAAAAGGACCCTCTAAAAAACAGCTAATAACTTCAAATCATTGGTAGTGTAAAGATTTTGTCAGGTCAATTCAGTTTTGATAACATGAACTTTTTTCAAGAAGTGAAACACGACAAGTTTCCTAAGATTTGAGATTTGTTTCATTCATTGTGCTGCTTTGAAAACAACAGAGCAAAGATTGTTTTAGTGCATCTTAATAGGGGAATCTATGATGTATAGATGTACACATCTTCTATTTTTATGTAACTTTTAAAAAAAATAGGAAATTAATAAGATCATTAATCTGACACACATCTTCTGGTAGTCTGCAATCATGTTTGTCCAAGTGCTGTATCGTAGGCATCTAGACATGTTTCAGTTTACTTGAAGATGTTTGACTTTTCATCCAAGAGGCCCAATAAGTTCATGAACTGGTCCATCATTTAGCCAAGATGTTAATGCTTATTGGTTATCGGTCGCCATGATTACTGATAATCAGTGTCAGAAAAAACCACATCAGTCAACCACTACTGTTCTCACCTACATGGTTCAGTGAATGGGCAGCAGGTGGTGTATGATGGATTAGTGGGTTTCCTTTTTTTTTAAGTGTGTCTGGAGCCCATTGAATCTGCCAGATATGATGCTCGTATTATCGTGACATAGCCCACAGTTTGACATGTCCAACCCAAAGTCTGACACCCTTCAATCACAGATTCAGCCACGCTGATACCTGTGTGGCTGTGGATGAGCTCAAACCTGAGGAATCTCTCTACTGTGTTGTTGTCTGCACTGACGAAGCAAGAAACAAACATGAGATGATCTATTTGTTCTAAATGTGGTACTGAATCAACCATAACTGATAAATATTCAGCACATCTGATTTCCTCTGCTGTCACATGGTTAGTTTTCTCAACCATTAATGGAATAAATGTCCTCACATACAGTTGAAGACCAGTAGGACGGCTCACCTCTGCCCTCACTGCCATGTTTCTCAATGTGCTCCTTTTAATAAGAGGTCAGACTCTGCTGTCAGTGCAAACAGTCCAAAATTTTCAGTGTGCACGTGTCAGGGCTAAACGAAATGGGGCCCCAGACACAAACAGGAAGGCGGGTAAACAATCAAAAGGTCCATCAAAAATAAAAAGTCCAAGCGCAAAGCTGGTGACAAACGTTAAAGTCCGTGTAAAGCAAATTCAGCCATTTTCTTCTAAACACATTAAAAAGGTCATAAATGTATTTCCTTAAAACATGTAAAAAGCCATTCAACCATTTAGAATTTAATTTTGGAGCTAGGCTCACAAACTGTGGTTCAAAATTTCTGTGTTCAGGATTTAATGGCGGGTCAGAAATCATGGCCACATTATGTAACGCGGCCATGATTTGCACAAACCTGGCCCAGCTGTTGAAGCGGTATAAATACATTCACCGCATTAAGCTTTGGTGATTTTGCCGCTCGCTCTCAAGTCTTGGATAGCATCAACCAGTCAGCTAAACAGTCATGTCTCTTCCACATCGCTCGTGCATCTTTCCTGGATGCCACAGTGTGCAGGGTGACGGCGCTGTTAGCTTATTAAAGTTTCCTCAGGACGACAACGTAGGGAAACGGTGGACCGATTTTGTCAACAGAAGCTACTGTGGAGAGTTTAAAATCACCGCCATCACCCGTCTCTGCAGTGTCCACTTTACCCCCGATAGTTACAGCAACTATCACCAGGTAAAGTCTGGATATCTGAAGAGTACAATGATGCTGGTCAGTGGGGCCGAACTGACCCTCTCCGTCCCCGGCTTGTATCCTCCCATCGCGCTGACAGTGCACACTCTCATCTCCGCTGCCGGCATTATGTGCCCGCCTGCGACCGTCCCGCCGACAACAGGTCTCTCATCCGGCATTACGTGCCCGCCAGAGAGTGTAAGTAGAGTTTAGATTATCTGCCTGAGCCGAGCCGACCCTGACCTGACCGGGACCGCGGGCCAGGTCGGGCCGATATCCCGTCAGTATCCTCGGGCTGGGTCGTGCCGGCCCTTGATCAAGCATTTGTGTGTGTGTGTTTTTTTAATAACTCAAAATAATGACTGTATTTCCAGCTACACAAGGCGCATCTCTCTCCTCTCTCCATGTTGTTTGTGCCGCTGCGTGGTTTTACACGTGAGTGAGTGTCCTCGTGCTGAAAACGTGACTTCTCGCGCATGTGACGTCACTCCCCGAGACGCAAGAAGAAAGCAAAAATATATATAATAGTAACGCACAGTGATTTGAATAAGTAACTTTAATCTGATTAGTGGTTTGGAAATATTACCGCGTTAGATTACTCATTACTGAAAAAAGTAGTCAGATTAGAGTGACGCGTTACCAGCATCACTGCACGGGCTCGGCTGGGTCGGGTCGGGCTTGATTTTTTTTTTTTGGGGCCAGATCTAAGCTCTAAGTGTAAGTGTGTGCTTATGTATATTATAAATATTGTACATTTGGGCTATTAAATGCATTTTGCTGAAGGTGCAAATCCTGAAAGGGATTTTACATCGTGCATCCTGTCATGCTCATGTAATGTTAGCGAATGTTATTACATTTAATTACAACATGATTTGGCCTCATTCCCTGAGCAGAGTCCATCTGACAGCACAGTGATAATCTACAGGTGATATTTTATGTGCACCAATATAGCTATGACAAGGAATTATATGTAGACTGGGGTTTTAGTTTGTTTGTAATGTAAAACATGGACTGTGAGGAACGAGGCTGAGCACTATCAGTGTCTGACTCAGAGTCAGTTTCTGGCTCTGATGGCTCAAACAGGTCCGGCTGGGTCTGTCTGATGATGCTGTTAGCTTCCATTGTTACTGTAGGATACGTCCTTGTACAGTACAGGAGGAGGCTCCCCTCCCTGCGTGGGCGTGGCTCCAGCGCCTCTAACTGACACGCCCTCAGCGTTTCACAGCAGAGAGAAGTGCTTGTTTTTCCATGATTTTGAGACCTAATTTATATACTTGGCAATTTTTTAATCTTTCAGATTTGGCTCAGTGGTCAATGACACATGTTTCTGTGGTGTGACAAACTCATAACACACATTTATTTCTGCTTTACACAGACTTTAACTAAACAGAAGGAGCAGGCAGGATAAAGACAAAGAGCAAAGAACTGCAAAAATACAAAAACTAAATTAAAGTACAAACAAAGGAAGCGCTGGTATAAGAGGCAGGAACACGAAGGACACGGGAGATTCAAGACTGAACCGGACTGAGACTCATGACAAAACAAACTGACCATGAGAGAGAGGAGGACAAGAACTTAGATACTCAGAGGGTGATTGACTGATGGAACACAACTGAAAACACTCCAAAAAATGTAATGACAGCAACAACACATCTGAGGAGCTCTTTAATACTGATGATCTGACTCACACTGTTATTATTAAATACCATTATAGCTGCTTTGAATTGTTACATGAAGCCTGGATGTGAACTGAACTGAAATGAGTGACAGTGTGAGCGTCATTGGAAGTGATATAACTGTGTTTTTCAACATGACACAGACAGGTTAGTCAGAAGAGTCAGAGAAGTGAACTAACCAGCTGTTGTTGGTTTTTACCAGTTCAGCCTGAGCGATGGACTCTGATGCCAGCAGGACGATGGAGGTGGCGGCGCTCGGCCGACCTTTCGGCCTCGGGATGCTGTACGACTGCCGCACAGATTCACTCATCCCTGGTAACGATTCACATTTAAACATCATTAATGCTTCAAAACAAATATTGAGTATTTCAAGTCATATTCAACATTTTTATCTCTAATCTTTTTGCAACTTTCCAGCGGGGATCAGGCTCATATCAGAGTCATGAAATGTTTCCATTTCCATTTGAGTGAGTGAGTACAGTTTGATGCAGATTAAAGGGACTGTTGAGCCTTGATGGAGGTATGCTCTCTACTGCGTGCTATTTTAATTATTTCTGTAATCACTGACTGGCTGCTTCTTGCTGCACCAGCAGGTATTTTACTTTTCTGGTTTGTTAGAACAAACAGAGGAGGGACAGAGACACCGTGAGCATGAGATCAGAGCTGAAGGCAGTCAGAGATTACATCTGAACAACAGAACAACAGCATCTGTGTCCTGACCCAATGCTCTGGATGTTCTGGTGCCACAGCAGAAATAACCCAAACTAGAAAAGGTACTAAGTAGAGCACATACCTCCACCAAGGCCTAACAGTCCCCTTGAATTCAATCAAGCCTCAGTGTTTCCCACAAAGTCAGACATTAATTTTGGCGGTCGCTGTCCAGCTTGGTGCAATAGAGCATCACACTCCAGACTTCCACTGACCGAGTTTTAACCCCAGTTTGGGGTTAAAATGTAGTCGGGCAGCTCTCGTAGACTCTCCAGTTTATTGGACCTAATTGCCCAAAATTCTGACAGGAAAACGAGTCATTTAGCAGGGTTGTGAAGCTTTTATCAACATTTGACAGACACATCTTTCACAATGTGGGCTTTTGGGAGAAAGTCTTGAGTGCATCACATGGCGATGTAATTACCCGGCTTGGCCACGACAAAAACTGGTTTCAAGTTCTGGAGGTCTTTGAGGGATTTAATCTTGATGATGATGCCAGCCAAGGACGAAATTTCAGAGGTGGGGGGGACACAAGTATTTTTTATAAAACTCAAAGTCTTTCAGTTCACTGTGTTTTCTAGTAGTTCTTATAGTTTTCTATTGCTACATTATTACACAATTCTGTGTTTCACCTTGTTAGTCACCTTCACTCCAACTCAGTACCCCAAATTTTACACGTATTGGAATATAAGGTAAACAGACTTCATTTTATAGTGGAAAAAACTTAATTTTACAATTCTCATGAGTTTGGATGTATAAAATCACATTTGTTATCTGAGGTTTTACTGTATTTCTCCCTAAATCTTTCATTGTTGGTGTTTTGTAAACAGTTGCTGCCTTTTAAGTTAAACATAATACATGAAAATAAGTGTATATCTTTGGCATTAAACATAAGCGTTTTTAAAATCATTGCACTGTTGAGGCTCTACAGTTATTATAATAATAATAATAATAATAATAATAATAATAATAATAATAATAATAATAAAAAAATTTTATCATCACTTTCAATAAAATTCAACGACACTTTACACGATTATTGAGAGCTTTGTAATTGGTGAGGAGGATCTTGAAGTGGATATGCTGCTTTATTGGGAGCCAGTGAAGGTGTTGCAGGATGGCTGTAACACATTTCTTTGAGTACCGTAAATTGCCAAATAATAGGTTTCAATTAACCGCAGGATCCCCTTTAAACGCCGGGTGCAGGTGTATATTTTGATACATAACCGCCGCTTCCAAATAAATGCCGGGTCTAATTTATTTATTTATTTTTAATCAAGGAAGAAGTGACCACTGACAATGCACGTTTTTCTTCTTCACCTTTTTCATGTATTGTGCTGCTTTCGGTCAGTCAATATCACATTCATGATCGCCATGGCTCCGGTGCAGCAATAAAATAAAAAGTACGACTTGTAATTTAAGATTTCTGTCATAAAATATGCAGAGGAAAACTCGGGAGAAGTAGCCGCTAGATGTTTCTCTGTCGACCCTAACAGAGTGAGAGACTGGCGAAAAAATAAAACTGAGCTTCAGCGTCTGTCCGAGGAGGACAGCAACAGGGCCAGGCTGCCAGGTGGAGGGAGGAAGAAGGCTAGTTAGTTCGTTAGTTAGTTGGTTGGTCTTGGTCTTGTCGACATTCAGCCTCAGGTGATTCTGTTCGGACCACTCTACAAAGCCGTCTACCAGTGTCCTGTACTCACCCTCCTCTCCTTCCCTTATACACCCAACAACAGCTGAGTCGTCAGAAAATTTCTGCAGGTGACATGACTCAGAGTTGTGCTGAAAGTCAGTGGTGTATAGGGTGAAGAGGAAGGGCGAAAGCACAGTTCCCTGTGGAGCTCCTGTATCACTGACCACCACATCAGACAGAGACAGAGTGTCCTGCAAAATGATCAGGGTGATGGCGAAACAAATGTATGCCACCGTGAGTGACAGCAGAAATGAGTAGTTTGCTGCGAGTGCTCGTTGGCTGAAACGTTTCCTCCACCACAACAACTTCAGTTGCAGAAGATAACTATTGAATTAAACACCTGGTCTGTTCAGTGATCGAAACAAATAAACGCCCCAGCTAGTATTTGGTAATTTACATCCTGGCTGCACCTAATTACCAAACACACATACACACACACGCAATCACGCACGCACATACGCACATGGACACCGATTGAAACGTTAATGTCAATGAAACCTCTGATATAACAATCCCTCTAGCAGACGTGACCCAGACAGAACAAACGCCCAATTTACAGTGGCACAAGAAACAGCAGAGCCAATCGAGGAACTTGTGGGCGGGTCTAAACTCAACATGTCCCCTGCTGCCCCCCCCCAATTACATCCGTGATGCCAGGAGTCTTCTTTGCAGAAGAAGTTACAGTCAAGCCAACTTTGTTAAATAGTCCTCCTCCTCTTCTACGTAGGTTTTACCAGCAGTCTAAAAACCACACCGCCATTCACTGTATCAGAGTGTATAACATCATGACGGCTGCTGTCTTGACTGAGTGAGAACTGGACGCAGCTCCAAAAATAGAAAATCAATATGTTGTGGCCAATGGTGATCTTGTGTTGGACCACCACAAATAAATTAATGTGTGGGAAACACTGAGCCTAAACCAAATCAACTTGAGAGCCCTGTATTGAACTGTACTCGCTCAAAGATACCAGCCACCTAAATACCGCTGATTTTATTCATCATGATTCATGCATACTCTTTTGAGAATTTAACAAAAATGTAATAAAGAAATAAAATTAAAAAATAAAAACTGTCTGTCCGGCAATCGTGAAGAAGCCGAGTTTCTACCTCCTTGTTGGGGGTAGAAACTCATAGCTGATGTGTTGGCGTGCTCCCAGCTCACTATGTGAACTTGTCTTCTATCTGTCTGGTTCTGGAGGCTGAACTTCATTGTTGCCTCTTCTTTTTCAGGACTGACATTGTGGGACCACAGTGACCTGGCAGAACATATTGTAGTAAGACCACAGAACCATAATGACTTTAAGATGGTTGCATCTGAATCCATTGAGGATAAATCTTCAGCACTTAATGTTGAAGCCTCTTTGAAGGCGAGTTTCTTGGGGGGACTGGTTGAAGTTGCCGGATCAGCAAAATACCTGAATGATAGTAAGACTTCCAAAAATCAGGCCAGAGTAACACTGAAGTACGAAGCTACCACAAAGGTCAAAGAACTGTCGATGGATCATCTTGGAAGAGGCAATGTGAAGCATCCATATATCTTTGATAAAGGGTTAGCTACACATGTAGTCACAGCTGTTCTTTATGGAGCACAAGCCTTCTTTGTCTTTGATCATGAGGTGTCAGAAAAGGAAGATCATCAAGACATTGAGGGTAACTTGAAGGTGATGATCGAGAAAATTCCCTGTCTTGCTATAGAGGGTGAAGGTTCACTGAAAATGGAAGACAACGACAGAGAAAAGGTTGAGAAATTCTCCTGCAGATTCTTTGGAGACTTTTCACTTCAGAAAACTCCGACGTCCTTTGACGACGCAATACAAGTCTATCAAAGTTTGCCAACATTGCTGGGAGCCAACGGAGAAAACGCCGTACCAATGAAGGTCTGGATGTTGCCACTGACATGTTTAGATTCTTCTGCAGCGAAACTCATCCGTCAGATAAGTTTAACTTTAGTTAAAAAGTCACAGAGTGTCCTGGAGTACTTCAGTGAGCTGGAGATGAGGTGCAATGATGCCCTAAAAACCACCACTGCACAGCAGTTCCCACAGATTGGCACAAAGATTAAAACCTTTAAAGAGAAGTGCTCTGAGTTCAAGCTGGAATTCCAACAAACCTTGGCAAAGAAACTTCCATCAATCCGAGGAGGAGGAGAAGAAGAGGCTGTGCTCGCAGAGATCCTGAAGAAGATACATTCTTCTCCTTTCAACAGCAAAGACCTGAACAAGTGGATGGACTGTAAAGAGAGAGCAGTTCACACCTTACAGTCTTTCACCAACATGATGAAGAATACTAAGATTGTCTCATCTGAAACAGACCTGTACAAGGAAAGTCTCAGTGCAGATCATACTGTGTGTTTTGTCTTCACCTCACTGGGAAGTTATGAACCGTACCTCTCAACTTTATCAGAGTACTTAGAAGAAACAACCAAACCAGACGAAGCTCGAGGGTCTCGTACTCATGATGTAGAGAAGGAACAATGGTACGCCTCAAGAGAAGTAGCAGATAAAATGAGGAGTAAAGCAAAACTCTTCAGTGACTTTGCAGAGGCCAACAAGGAGAACAAGAACATTAAGTTCTTGGCAGTTGGTTCAACAGATGACACGCAGAAAGGTTCAAGCATCTACCTTTATAAAGACAGCTTCTCTGTCACTGAGAACTTTGAGCCTCCTTCAAAGCCTGAAATATTAACAGTCAGAGACATAAACCACAACAGTGTGACACTGAAGATTTCTCCAGCAAAGTTTGGAGCAGAGAACATCACCTCCTACTCTGTTGAGTACTGTGTCAGTGGACAGGATGGATGGAAAGAAAAGACGGCAGCAGAAGCTGAAGAAGTCACAGTGAGCGATCTGAGTCCAAACACAGAGTACAAGTTCAGATGCAGAGCAGTGACCTCAGTAGGTGTTGGACCAGCCAATGAAGTCAGTGGTTCCATTAAAACTTTATCTTGCAGCTCTCCTGGAAAACCTCAAGTTGAACCAAACTCAAGGGACATAACAGTCAGCTGGGACAAACCTGCTGAACTTGGACTAGATGTCCAGATCCTGAGCTACATTGTGGAGTACGCCAAAACAGACAGCAGGTTGAAAGAGGAAGATCTCCAATGGAACCAAAAGATGTCTGAGACTGAAAAGACGATCATTTCAGGGCTTCAGCCAGAGACAGAATATGTCGTCAGGGTCAGATGTGATTGTGGTGAAGCTGGAAGAAACAAAGAAAGCATTTCTGTTGGTGTCTGCACAAGAAAATATTCACCACTTGCAGAATCCCTCAGAAGTGCAAGCACATGTATTAATTCTAAATCCCCCTCAGTTTATAAACTGCATCTGACAGAAGAAAATACAGACGTAGGTGGATGCCAGCGATATAGATTTGGTAACGACATCATGAGGAAGAATCGAACAATCATTATTTTTGGTGAGGCTGAATCTGGACAGTCCCGTCTGATCAATGGAATGATCAACTACATTGTTGGCGTAGAGTGGGAGGACAATTTTAGATTTGTGTTAGTTGATGAGGATCAGAGGAGATCACAAGCTTACAGCCAGACTTCTGACGTCACTGTGTACAAGATCAACCACCAGCAGGGGTTTAAAATAGACCACTCACTGACCGTTGTTACTGTTGACACTCCAGGATTTGGAGATAAAAGAGGCATAAAGAGAGACAAGGAGATCACAGAACAGCTGTTCAATCTCTTCTCTTCTAACAATGGTGTCAGTGAAATTGATGCTGTGTGTTTCGTAGCTCAGGTTTCTGTAGCTCGACTCACACCAGCACAGATAGATGTGTTTGACTCTGTGCTCTCAATCTTTGGCAAAGATGTGGCAGAAAACATCAGAGTTCTGGTGACATTTGCAGACGGCCAACGCCCACCAGTTCTAGAGGCGATCAAAGCTTCAGGTGTCCCATGTCCTAAATCAGGAGACGGGCTGCCACTTCACTTCAAATTCAATAATTCAGCATTGTTTGCAGACAACAAACCATCTGGAGCAGGCAGCATGACGGAGGAGGATGAAGATGGAGGCCTTGGTCAGATGTGTTGGAACATGGGAACTAGAAGCATGAAGAAGTTCTTTGATGCTTTGAATGTGATAGAAACCAAAAGCTTGACACTGACAAAGGAGGTCCTCAGAGAAAGACAGCAGCTCGAGAATTCAGTAGAAAATTTGCACAAGTGGGTTACACTTGGGTTAGCCAAGCTTGAGGAGATGGAACAGACAAATGAAAAACTCAAAGAGCAAGAGGCAGTGATGAACAGGACTGAGAACGTGTTGATTACACGCACCGTCATAGAAGCGAATTGTACATCTGAGTCACATTATAGATGTCCAGAGTACCGAAAAGCAAAGAAAGATAAGGCACATTCTCAGGAATTCTTGGTCAAACTGAAGTCTGAATACGATTATGTGCAGGCTGACGTCGTGAAACTGATGGAGAGCTCTGCTAAGTGTTTAAACAGACTGAAAGAGATATCACTGAAGCCAAATCCTCTCTCCACTCCAGAGTACATTGACCTGCTTATAGAGGAAGAGAAATCTGTAATCGAGCCAGGCTGGAAGAAACGACTGAAGCACCTGTTAGCTATCAGAGAATGAGCAAAGATCATGTCTAAAGTAAAGAGAGGAGAGAAAAATCCTCTAGAAAGAGCTCATGTTGCTTCCCAGCCAGACTAAGTACTGTTCATCAGGTCAACTCCATGAATGATCACATGGACAGAGATCTGATTTAAACTTCACAGAAGTTTTTTTTAGCTGAGACATTTCTTCAGTTTTAATGGTGCAACCTGATCAGTAGTTTGAAATCAGCTAGTAGTTAAAATGTAATCTTATGAAGAGCTTCAGGTGTAAACGTAGCAGCAGGTTGATGAAGAGCTTCAGGTGTAAACGTAGCAGTGGATTGATGAAGAGCTTCAGGTGTAAACGTAGCAGCAGGTTGATGAAGAGCTTCAGGTGTAAACGTAGCAGCAGGTCGATGAAGAGCTTCAGGTGTAAACGTAGCAGCAGGTCGATGAAGAGCTTCAGGTGTAAACGTAGCAGCAGGTCGATGAAGAGCTTCAGGTGTAAACGTAGCAGCAGGTCGATGAAGAGCTTCAGGTGTAAACGTAGCAGCAGACTGATGAAGAGCTTCAGGTGTAAACGTAGCAGCAGATTGATGAAGAGCTTCAGGTGTAAACGTAGCAGCAGGTTGATGAAGAGCTTCAGGTGTAAACGTAGCAGCAGATGAAGAGCTTCAGGTGTAAACGTAGCAGCAGACTGATGAAGAGCTTCAGGTGTAAACGTAGCAGCAGATTGATGAAGAGCTTCAGGTGTAAACGTAGCAGCAGGTTGATGAAGAGCTTCAGGTGTAAACGTAGCAGCAGATGAAGAGCTTCAGGTGTAAACGTAGCAGCAGATGAAGAGCTTCAGGTGTAAACGTAGCAGCAGACTGATGAAGAGCTTCAGGTGTAAACGTAGCAGCAGATTGATGAAGAGCTTCAGGTGTAAACGTAGCAGCAGATGAAGAGCTTCAGGTGTAAACGTAGCAGCAGACTGATGAAGAGCTTCAGGTGTAAACGTAGCAGCAGATTGATGAAGAGCTTCAGGTGTAAACGTAGCAGCAGGTTGATGAAGAGCTTCAGGTGTAAACGTAGCAGCAGATGAAGAGCTTCAGGTGTAAACGTAGCAGCAGGTCGATGAAGAGCTTCAGGTGTAAACGTAGCAGCAGGTCGATGAAGAGCTTCAGGTGTAAACGTAGCAGCAGGTCGATGAAGAGCTTCAGGTGTAAACGTAGCAGCAGGTTGATGAAGAGCTGCTGCAGCCCAGTCATGATGTTCAGCAGGTGTAAAGTCGACCACGTTCGCCATCTTAATTAATGGTATTTAAAGTAAACAGCAGCCTTCAGCTGTCGTCTGCTCTCACAGTGAAGCTCAGTCACTGTAATGTGTGACGCTGTGAGAAACATGAAGAGAGCAGTTCTGCTGTGATGATGTCAACACACATGTAGAAAGAAATCTGATGGTGAAGAGAACAAATCAAAACATTGACATCATGTTGTGAGAAATGTTGAAGTGCTGAACTAATAGAACAATCTGCTCCAATGCAACCTGATCATCAAAGTCTTTATTTTTGTCTTTTGAACATAAATGTTTGAATGTGTTTCATTGTACCCAGTTTACATAGTTGAGTTTTTACACTGGCTCATCAGCTTCCTGCTTATTTTAACATGTTTATCTACTATTTTCTTTATTATTGGACATTTAAAACCTTTAAGACGATCTGAATAATGTTTCATTTCTCCTCATGCTGATGTGTGCTGACATGTTATTGTCCTGTGGGCTCCCACTGAAAGATGGAGAAATCAATAATCAATAAATGTGATTATTCTAAGTGTTGTCTGTTGTCCTCTGATGTGTCAGTGTCGCCTTCTTTGTCTTCTGCAGCTTCATTTTCTCTCCCAAACTCACAAATTACATCTAAATGTTCCAAAATCTGACAAAAAAAATCAAAGATTTCAGAAAAATGAAATGCAAAGTGAAAATAAATGTGAGCATCAGAACTGGTGCCCCTTCAGAGGGCCCGACCCGGAGGTTGGGAACCACTGGACTAACTAAACTAACTGTATATAAAGTAGTTCAGACGGAGTGATGTAATGTAACTAAGTACTTCCACTCCACTACATTTAGGAGGCAGATATTGTACTTCTTACTCCACTGCATGTATTTGCTTTGCTGTTCACTTTAGTTACTAGTTACTTTACAGATTACAAGAATCGCATTTTTAAATGAATTGATTTTCTCATCAATCAGATAAAAACAGTGTTTGTGATGATCAGCTGACTCACAGTATACAGTTTATACACACATGTAAATATATGGATCAGTTACTTTACTGATACTTTGATACCTCAGTACATTTAATATCAGATACTTTAAGACTTTTATTTGACTTTTGGGTTCTTACAGCACCGTTCACCTGCAGCAGCTCTGATGATGATGATAATAATAATAATAATGATAATCACACAGAAACAGATATCAGTCAGCAGGAACAGTTTTCTGTGGAACGAGTACTTTTACTTTTGATCCTTTCAGTGTATTTCAGTGAAAGTACTTAATGACTTTGACTTAAATGAACTCGAGGAGGTTTAAGTGGTTCTGAAGCTGTTTAAATGTGATACTGATGCCTCTATATGAGCCACATAAACAAGTGAGAGCATCAGATTGTGTTTGTGTATATTGATGATATTCAGTGTTGATGTTTGTCACCAGGTCACATTCTGACTCATCCAGGTTGAATAAATCATAAAGATAAATGTATGTTTTATGTGACAGGGCCCACCAGGACCAGCAGGATATAAAGGTTCTTGTAGCCTCTTTTGTAGCATTTATTGGCATTCATATGTATTTACACTCATATTTTGATTTACATCAGATATTTCTATGTTACATACTAATGAAAAACAGTTATTAAATTAAAAAAGGTATAAATTAAACAGTCAAACCAATAACAGTTCGGAAAACAATTCAGACTCATTGGATCGTTTCTGATATTCCTCTGCACAGATCACAGTATACTTGGACAGTTTGACAGTGTTTCACATTGGTACATCTAAGTGTTCGCTAATGGAAGCCTGTCTTGTTCTGAAACTGTCCATCTTAAGATGCAGGTGTGCTGTTGTCTTCTCCATTATGTATACCTTCTTCACTCTGTCCTGCCACTGAGTGTAGTAGGAGGAAGCGGTTTTAACCATGATAGAGTTATCTTCTTCATGGTTATTAGTTATAGGACATGTACTAGGTTCAGCTTCCTTTTATCCCATCTTCCCTTAGGGAGTGCTCCAACAATATAAAATGTTGGGGTCAGAGGTAAATCAATATTCAATATAGAGAATAATTCTACTACTTCAACTTTAGGCAATCCCAAAATATGTGTGTGTGGTCTAATATCTGATGACATTCCCTCCAGCACAAATTCATTTTATTGCTGTCACATTTGGAAGTTATGGAGGGGTTCTAAAAAAACTCATTTTAACCCTTTATATCAAGAGCTCTCCCCGACATCAGCAGATTCAAACATTTGTAAATTCGTGAAACAAACTTAGTATCTTTCTTTTATAATGTTTATGAACAAATCTTCTATAGGTGTGGGTTGTTTCCTAAGTAAACTCCATTCTTTTTTTGACATCAAGTAACTCAAGTCTTTTACTTGTAATGGAGTATTTTGATATTATTGTCAGTGAAGTGAAAGATGTGAGTCCTTGTTGAAGAACATCATAACTCAGGTGTGTGTGAACATTTAGTCAAACTGTGTTCAACAAAAGGAAAACTGCTGCTGCTGTAACAGGTTGTGTCTGTGGATGCGTCTCCTTTTCTATCTTTGGTGCAGGAAGGACAGCACGGCCACACAGTCTGGTTTCCTTTAACTGGTACAAAAATCAGCAACACAGTCGTTTTCACAGTGTTGTGCAACTGCAATCATTCAGATCTCCAGCAGAGTATTTTCCTTTGCTGAGGCACGTAAAGAGGAATCTGTCTGTGCAGTTGCGCTGTTAACCCACCAGGTGGCTCCAAAACTATACATATATAAGACAAGCATGTGTATTTTGTAGAAATTCATAATCGGTTATTTCTAACTGTGTTACACTGTGTTAGTTTCATGTGTTCCTGTCACATTCTGCCTCTTCAGGCTCAGTCGTTGTCGTTCTCCATCCGTCCACCAGATGTCCTCAGACTTTTCCACCTGTCCCCGTCCCCTGACTCCCACGTCCACCTGCATCAGCCCCGCAGGATCTACCTGCTCCATTTACTCTCCTTCATACCAAACTGTCACTGGTGCTGAAGACTTTGTCCTTCAAACCACAAACAGAAGCAAGTTAAAACACAAATATTTGTCCCATTATATAATGTAATTAATGCTGCATTGTTTTCTATTATTTTAGTGCAGATTCCTGGAGACTTAATTTTTCCATTGAGACTTTTATTATTTGAATATTTTATTGTTTTTACTTCTGAAGTACCTCTAGTAGGAAATCACTGTCTTAGTTTAGCATGCTAGCATCTTAACAAGAGCTAATTAGCACGCATTGTCTTATTATTACAACACTGATGTTTTATTGTTGTTAATGTAACAGTGATTCATGTCTTGGGTTAAAAGTCATGTGGGCTATAATAATGTAGCTTGTCCTGGTGGAAACTTCCTAACTGCACACAAATATTTAAAGTAATTCAAACTTTCTGCATTATCGACATTATAATAGTTTCATGTATTATAATGTGTCGCTCTTCTACAGAAGCTGAACTTTCACTCTGACTCTGCAGGAACGTTTAGCTGACAGCGTTTCTGTTGAACGCAGGACGTGTATGAATCACAGTGTCACACCTTCTTAGCACCACTGGACCTCCTGATGTGACCTTTGACCTCCAGGACAAAGTGTGTCTCAGCTGCACTGTGACGCACATCAGTGGCATTCAGGTGACAATGGGATAATCGGACGCTGCTCGCCGCTGATCTGCAGGCTGAGACAGACAGAGAGAGACGGTGGGAGAGGAACAACGGTGTGATTCTGGCCATCGATGGCGACAAAAGCTCCGTTGTTGAAGCTTCAACTCGCTGATTCATCGAAGCGACGGCAGCTCAGCTGACAGAGAGAGCGCTTGTTTATTAACACACACACACAAACACACACACACACACACACAAAGTTTTAAGTCAAAACACACTGTTGTACCATTGTGGTTCAGCTACAACAATGCACACACACTGTCCACTGTGTGTGTGATGAGATGATGTAAACTAACACTATTAAAGGTGCAGTATGTAACTGGCACATTTTTCATACTGTAAACAAATAGGGGAAGCATATCACTGCTAACTGCTGCTAACTGCTGCTAACTGCTAACGATATACTTTTTTGTCCTTGCGGGGAAATTTGACTTGGAGCCTCCAAGTTACAGTGAAATAATAAAATAAAACAGCACCAACACTGTCAAAAACTGTTTTTTCTTCACATTCTTTGAATGTTTTTAACTTGAATTCTCATATAGCCTATAACAACTGATTTAACTAGTCAAAATGGTGACAGAAGTTTATGTTTTCACTTCCTCTGTTCTTACACAGAAGAAGGATTCTTACAGTGTTTATTATGTTTTGTTTGTGTTTATTATGTTTTTCAATTGTCTTTGAACACTACTCTACACAAGAGGCCGATGGCTAACAGGTAGGGGATAATGCCCGACGAGGTGTCCATAAACAGAAGTTAATGGACGATGCAGAGGCAACCGTCCTCCACTGCGCATCGGACAGTTGCCTCCACGTCGTCCATTAACTCCTGTTTATGGACACCTCGTCGGGCATTATCCCCCTTATAACATGGTCACTTGCTAAAGAAAAGAAATTCAGACCATTCAGTTATATTTTCAGACGTTTTACAATCAAAATATAAAGTTTTTCACAAGCCATAACTTAGTTTCCCTGGTAACGCCTGAGGGTTTGACGAATACCTGGAACAATCATTACTCTCCCGAAAGGTTCTCATGCAACGGAAACGTTGTTCACTCCTCCAGTAAATAGGACGGATCATAGATACGACTTGGCAACGGGAGATATTCTAGTCCGCTCAGCGATAAAGCTAATGCTATGCTAGCAAGATTTAAAGTCAATAACATTGTGTACGGTTGACAAACAGTAAATATAATAACAAGACTAGCTAGCTATCCAGTCATGTCATTGTCCCCAAATCAATATCAAGATTTTCACGAACAAATGACCGGCCGTGTGTAACGTTACTGTGGCCGCAGCCTGAAGCAGAGAGCTGAACAGTGAACGGGATGTCAGATTATTCGCGTATCAGTAAATTTAGAGGGGAAGTGAACTTTCTGCAGCTTGTGTGTTACAGTCGCCACCCTGTGGTGCTCAGAGGATAAGACACTGAAGGACTGACGGACTGAACTCAGTGCTGGAAATATAATATTCAGATTTGATACGCCAGCTAGCGCATTAATTTACAGCGGTGAACAGACAATGTGACTGGAACTACTTAGTAGGTGTCCATATATCACGGGTTAATGGACACCCTGCAGCCAATCAGAATCCAGTATTCCCCCGGACCATGGTATAACTAACGTTAATCTCCAAACAACAACAAAAAGGTATGGAAACTAGGACTAAGCATTAGGATTAATTGATAACTGCCTCAATCTACAGGTAGTGCAAAATAACAACAGTGACATAAAGTGGTGGTTAGCATCATGCTACTCAGATGTTGGCAGGATATATTGTGACGTTGTAACAAAACCACACAACGACCGCCTAAACTGGCAAACTGTTCTGAGCCGACAGATGATGGTAACACTTTAAAATGACGTCATGAAACCAGGTAGTTATATGTTAGTGTAAACAAACACTGTGATTTGCTGTGTGTATGTACAGTTTATAACATAAATAGCTCTATTTACTGTATGTTCTGTGTTTGTGTCGCATCAACTCCCATTTCATCATTCAACCTTGTGTCGTAAAATAAAAGAAAGAATCTCCCTGAACAAAAAATACAATGTCTATAAAATATAGATAAAAACAAAATTAAATAATCTAAAAATGTGGCTTGCAACAGCCAATGAGTGATCACACAGAGAGGTCTCTGGCCCCGCCCCTCTGAGCCACCAAATGATTGACACATCGTTTAACCAACGAGATTTCAAATAAAACAATATTTAGTGTATTTCCTGTTTTAAGGCCTTTTTTTGGAAACTGTTCAAATGTATGTAATTTTTTCCCTCTAAAATTCCTTTAACATGTCACCAACAACACGACCGCTCAGCAGAAACACCACTGACAGCAGGATTTATGGTCCATCTGCATCAGAACCAGCAGTGAGTGGACCGGGCCTGAGCGCTGCTGTCTGACGCTGTGATGTGATTACTGCACATGTCATGTCAGTTTTCATCCCGATCTGGACAACATGCTCATAATTAATCTTGGCATAAATCTGGACTTTGGCAGCCGGAGTGTGTGACACACACACACACACACACACACACACACACACACACACACACGCACAGCTCAGACACTCATCAGCATTAATGCGGTCAGTCTGTCTCTTACTTACATCACACAACATCACATTTACTGACAACATAAACACAAACAGAGTAATCCTAATCTGAAGTGACAGAAAGATGTTTTTAATCACTCACAGTGTCTGAAGTAAAATTGATGATGTTTAATGAACTTAATTTTAGTCAGCAGGTGAATTCTGTGTTTGAGCGATATAAACGATGCTAACTGCTAACAGCTGGCTGTAGCGTCATACTGGAACAGACGGGAACATGTGAACGTCTAACTCTCATCAGTGAAACTAATGAGCCTGTTTCACATCCTGTCAAAGAAGTAAACGGCTCCTGAAAACACCTGAGAACAGAAGCTCCAGTTCTTCATGCAGGTGTGATGAAAATGATCCATGTTGTGATAAAACATCAGAAACGTGTCGTCACAACAAACACAGAAATCAGAAGCTGTGGAAAGTTCAGCTCTGTTTTCTGACGCTGATCTCGACCTGTAAAAACACACGATCCACACTTTAAAATCAGTTTTTAAGGAACAGTGTTGTTGCTTTCAACAAGTTCCATAAGATGTGGAACAGTGAAGACTTCATCTTAATAAAGGGAGTTAATGACGTCTCTTCAGATCAGTTTGTGATCTTTATTTCACTTGTTAACAGCTACAAAATGATCTGATCTTTGCTGAATGTATCTGGTGAAACTGCAGCGTGAGGTGTCCATCTTGGATTAAATTCAGTTTCACTTGCTGTGAAAGAAGAATAAAAATATAGATGTCTTATCAAACGCGTTGATCAGCCGTCAGCAGCACCTCTCGACCCCGGAGATCCTTCTGTCTCATCACACCTGAGGTGAATGTGTCCGGTGTGGCTGTCAGGAGGAGGCCGATGGCGTGAGAGCGAGCAGACCTCTCCTCCTCGACTTCACCGCCACGAGCCGAGACTCAAGGCGAGGTCATTCATTAAACATGACCGTCTAAAAATAAAGGCCTCCTCCTTTCACCGGAGCTGCTGGCTTTAATCTGGGCCAGAGCTGCGAGTGGTTTGCATCAGCACATGAGAGACGACATGAGAGACGGCGAGAGACAAAGAGGAGGAAGAGGAGGAGCCCGTTTCATCTTCATCAGGACCAAAGGAGCCGGCTGACCTCTGACCTCTCTGACAGCACCTGCTCCAGGTAACAGCGTCTCATCAGACAGGAAGCAGAATCATCTGTTAGCTCATTTATGTTCTCTGAGAGCATTAAAATACATATTAATCACACAAAACACTTTGTCTCTGTTGTTTTATCTAACGTGACACAAACAAAGACGTTTGTTTGTTGGAGGACGAGACGAGTCACAGAAATAAAGATCTTCATTCATTAATAAATCTACAATAAAAATAGACATTAATACATTTATATACAATCAGTTTAAATTATAAGGTCAATCATTATTCTATATCTTAATGGGTGATTAAACAAAGAGGATTAATACAAATGAAAAATGAATTATTGATCCATTAACAGAATACAAAGATGTTTCTGCAAAACCACAGATTTAAACTTTTCTTCAGGTTGAATTTAACATGTAACTGTGTGTTTTCTCCCCACAGACAGCTGAAGACCTGCACAGCTCTGATGACGGTGCAAACGTAAGAACATATATAACAATCAATTATCACAAAAGTCATGTTATTAAGTGTTATAAATGAAATAATAATTAGACAAATAAAGAAGTTAAATTAAAGCACATTTCTGGAAATTATCTCTGAGACTGAGATGCATCTAAATACTGTAATCAACTTACATAAAGAAATGATCGTGTGAAATTAATAAAATGTTCTAAATGTAGTAATTAATCACAGACTCTGAGATTAATCGATTAATCACTCAGCTCTGCTCTAATCCTCTCTTCTTCTTCCTCTTCCTCTTCTTCTTCTTCATCATCTGTCCTCTTCGTTAATCTATTTAATCACATATTTCACCCTTCAGTTCATCTTCCTCCCCCTCCTACTCATCCTCTTCCTCCCTTTTCAGTCTAGTTTCACATCTTTTCCACCTCTCCTCTTTACTTTCTTTAAGTCCATTTTCTTTGAATCAAACTTTCACCTCCTCTCACCTCCTTTCCTTTCTTTCCATCTCCTTTCCTTACCTTCCTTTCCTCTGTTCTCCTTTCCTTTCCTTGAAAGGAGATGAGAGAGGAGCTGAGGAAAGGAAGCTTTTCTTCCTTTCATCTCCTCTCCTTTCCTCCTGTTTCCTTTCCTCCTGTCTCCTTCTCTCCTCTCCTCCTCAAACTTTTGCTCTTCCTCCTCCTCCCTGACCCTCCTCCTCTCCTCTCCTCTCCTCTCCTCTCTCCTTGTAGGTGAGCTGTATGATTGGGCGCTCCTGGAAATCACATGGTTCAACATTTCCAGCTCTGCCAGACGCCATTTTGGAGGAAAGTTTGGAATTTGTCGACCTGGGGAGGAGGAGGAGGAGGAGGAGGGGGAGGAGGAAGTAGAGGAAGAAAAGAGGAGAAGGAGGAAAAAAGAGGAAGTGCGAGAAAAAGAGAGGAGGGATTTACACTGAGAGAAGTTTGACACGAATGCACCAGGCAGGCTGTGCGGGGAATAATAATAAGTGTGCGTGCAGTGCGGGTCCACCGTGCGGGAGGGCTGGGCTGAGGTGTGACACCAGGCTGGACTGAAGTTTAGTTTATTTGCGGGAGAAGCATCAGAGCTGCGGGGCGGATCGTTTCCCTGCACCGCAGCAGCAGCAGCGGGCAGCTCACGCATGCACCGCACGGACACGCACTGTTTGTCTCATGGAGTTTGGCGGTGAAGGCGACAGCTCCACTTTCTAGCGCCGGTCAGCCTGCGCGGTGCACGCCGGGGCAGCGAGCCTCTCTGGCGGGGGGAGCACAGCACGGAGAGTCGGTGAAGCACGGAGCTCGTCGCCGGACCCTGCTCGCTCTCTGCGGCGGTACTTTGAAGCGGGACTCCCGGCTGTGAGTGTCCGTGTCCCCCGGAGACCTGCGGCGGTTATTTCCGTTGCCGTGTCAGTTTCTCTGACAGTTAGTTTGACGGTTGTTTGGCTCGGAGGGAACTTGGTGTCGTCGTGGAGGGATTTTTCTTCAGCCCGGACTTGGAGCGCTGACAGCGGGCTTTGACTGGAGGGATAATCGATAAAAACCGCCCTGTGTGTGGGGAGTGTATGTGGCTAACACGGAACTAGCTCCAAACCGAGCCGAGCCGAGCCAGACCAGACCATGCCAGTCAGGAAGAAAGGTAAGCCGCTCGCACTCCAACGTATCAACTAGCAAGCTAGCTCGGCTAACGGCTGCCTGCTGGGAGAAAAGTCCAACTGCAGCCCCGCACAAAGACACACAACAGCGACACAAACTCACTGAAACACACTCACAACTCGACACTAACTCCCCCCACACGGCTTATCCCGGCCTCACCGAGCCGTGCCGTGCCGTGCCAGGGCAGGTAAAGTGAGTTAAAGTAGGGGGCTAGCCGGTTAGCCGCCGCCGCTGCTAACCAAGTTGTATGTGGGGCACCTTGTCTGGAGGCGAGCCCAACTAAAAATAAACTCTAATATTAATGAAATATTTACAACAGCAGCGTTCCTGCTCACAGCCGGACTGTTCACACACACAGTGCCGGCACACAGACACACTACTGCACTGTACTCCACTGAAACACTGAGAAACTGTGTCAGAGTCACAGTGTTGAGAGTTAACAGCAACCTAATTATACTGAGTCATTATGTTTTAACTCCCACAGTCTCACCAGAACCTCCACTGAGCCCCTGGAGCCGGCTCAAGTTCACTGATCAATACTGTCATCGGATCGATCACTTCATCCGTTTAATGTCAATAACTATAAAAACTGACCCTCATTAGGTCCCAGTGAGGTTTTAATATCTCTGTATGAGAGAGAATAAGACAAGAAGTGAAATAAAAATAAAGTGATTAAATGATAAAATAACATCTGTCTGTTAATATCTGCTCTTTATGTTCCTGACCTGGAGTCCCACATGTACACTCTGTTTTTAAGAAACACATATATATATATATATTAGCCTTAAATCACATATAAGTCAGAAAAATACAGAACAATTAAAATTGTAGCAAATTAAAAAACCCATCTAGGTCAAATACTTGATCTAATTGATCGGTGTCTGTCTTTATGTTGGCCCACATGTAAACCTTTTGTTTTATTCTAGTTAATTTATCTTATTGAATTCTTAGAGAATCAATCAAAAACAAATGGCCGTCACACGTTCTCTGAGCCTGAAGTGAAGTTTTAATATCACTTTCTGTTTGAGCCAAAGACAAAAACAGCAAAAAAGAAGATTAAAACAAAAAAAACCCACAAAGCCAAACATTCATAAACTGATATAAAAGAAGCTCTCAGGATTTCAGTTATCTGTTGAATATCTGAACCAGAGTTGAGTTTGTTGTTTGAGCTCGACTGATATTATCTTCTGATATTTTAGAGATGATGATGCAGAAAAATATGCTCGAGTTAATTTAGTCATTAAATTCTCAATATTTTTTCATTTGAAACAGTGAAGCTTATAGTAAAACTGTATTCTGCCTCTGTTACATGTTTCTATGTTTGAAAACAGCTTTTAAAGAAACATCGCAAAAAATTAAAGTGTATTTATAAGTTTAATATAAAACAAAACCTATATAACCTATAAAATTACAACTAGAATGTTTTGTGTAAACTTGTGAGTTTCTCATGAGCTGCAGTCTGACCTGACCGCAAAGTTTAGGTGATATATATTAAATATGAATAACCACTAACATATTAGTTGTTAAGTTAATCAGGTATTTCTGATCATCAGTTAATCGGTTTGAGTAATTCTTTAAGAAATAAAAGATTCTTCTCCAGCTGGGTAAATGTGAATATTTTCTGGTTTCTTTCGTAAACTGAAAATCTTTGTTGTGGACAGAACACGACGTCTGAGGGACCAAAATACTAATTAGTGAATCAAGAAAATACTTGGCAGATTAATCAGCAATGAACACGATCAGCAGTTAACCATAAATAAAAGTAATTCACATAACAAAGATATTCAGTTTTTCGATCATTTTAAAAGAGAGAAAAGTGGAAAGACATTTAAGAAGTCTGAACCAGACGAATGATCGCAGAACCAAAACTTTTGATGGCCTTTGAACTGAGCGACAATCAGAAATCCATAAATCTCAGAAGCCTTTTGAGGACAGAACCAGGAGGATGCTAACTTCAGTTCTACAGAAACACGTAATGTTCTGTTGACCTGGAGTGACTTGTGTGCACTTTCTTTTCAAAATAAAAGCCTGAAGAAGCTGTAACAGACTTGAATATTTTTGAAAAATCTCGCACATAACCACAAATACTGCGACACTTAAAAATATCAGATACGTTTAACTGATTGATTGTTTGGTCTGTAAAATCTTTAAAACAATGTGAAAACTGCTCATCGTAGTTTTTCAGAGACTCTTCATTTACTGTCAGAAAAGCAGCAAATCTTCACATTGAAGCAGCTGGAAGCAGAACATGTTTGAGGTTTGATTAATGGACCAACATGTGTTGCTGCTCTGTGCAGATGCTTGTGTCTGTGTTGAGCCTGAAGCACTGACCTTTATTAACAGCTGATTTGTCACTTAATTTATCACTCAAACAGAAAATGACTTTAAAATGAAAGTGTTTAATAAAAGGTTGAATCACTGGAAGTCATTTCTTAAGCAGAAACGTTGAAGTTTCTCTGCTTCCAGCTTCGATATGAGGATTTGGATGTTTTAATATCACAGTAAACTGAATATCAATCTGTGTGTTCTGTATTGTTTTAATTATTGGTAAATAGCAGCCCCATACTTACTGTTTACACATCTTACCTTTTTTCCAGGTCCTTAAAAGGCTTAAAATGAATTAAATCCTTAATATCAGGCCTTTAAAGTGATTACAGAGACATGAATGTGTGTATAAGCATTTAATCTGATTTTCTTTAGTCTGAATGAGAAGTTTTGATGCACTTTAAACCCAAATCTGAGCTCATCCTGACACACTGACCTTTATACTTATCTGTCGGGGAGAGGCCTCATTCAGCTAAACCAGGCTGCATTTATACTTTATACGCATGTCTTCATATTCAGTGGTATTAAAGTGAAGTATTAAGTATTACAGTGTGGTCTGAATAGAGCTGGTGTAGCTCAGTGTTTCAGCTCTGAGGGATTACTGCAGCAGTGAAGCAGCTGTTTATTCAGACCAGCGTCTCAGATTAGTTTTATTAGTGGTTGAGGCCCAGAATGAACCTCTGCTGCTTCCTCCTGTGGTCCAGATGCACAGCGAGCCCTGCTGCTGCTGGAGGAGTACCGGGCCAAGCTGCAGCACGCCGAGGACCGGCAGCTCCGACACTCCATCCAGAGGGTCATCGACATCTTCCAGAGCAACCTCTTCCAGGCTCTCATAGGTACGCTCGCCTCCTCCTGATCCTGAACACACCTCACACAGGGCCGACTCACATCCTGGGAAAACATCCAGGTGCTCTCAGGCTTAAGATCCTGGAAACAAAGAGAGAAGGACACAGTGTTGTGCTGTCAGAGAGCTGAAACTGAAAACTGATAAGAATGTTGTAAAATATACATTAATTGGACGTAAATGTTGTCAGTAAAAACACACAAACACTGATGACTAACACTGAGACGATCACATCTGGATCAGTAAAGATCACATCAGTGTCCCTGTTCTGTCCTACAAACTCTTCTTTACAAAGATGTTTTACAGCAGCAGCTGCTGGTGTCTTTATGCAGGTTAGTTTTTACAACTTTCATCATCAGCTCCAGATAAAACAACGAATTTCTTCAAAATATTATTGATTAAAACAAGTTTAACGTCTGCTGGATGCAGTCTGATGATCAGTGATCGACTGCTGTTAGCTGGTTTTCTAACACAAAAAAAAAAAAACAGAGGGAAACTCGTCCACTAGCAGTGTGTTTAGAGTCAACGTGGATATAAACAGTAACACAGGTGTGAAAGTGATGCTGCAGGCTAATGCTAAGCTAGCCCCTGGCGTGCTCATCGGTGATTATCAGAACTGAAAGATCATCTGAGCGATTTTTCGATTTGATAATGAAGTGGTGTCACCACGAGTGTAAATGTAGATCTGATATGAAAACAACAGAAGAATTCAGAAAGTCATTTTTGACGGTTGTATTTTGAGATGCAGTGATTTACGGCGGTTTGAAGAGTCGCGGTTAGTAACTGTAAAGACTCGGCTCACCCTCATGAAAGACACCTGATGGTATCTCATTTTTCTTTGTTGTTCACTGAGGAAATTTAACAAATGTAGGCAAGAAACTGCAGACGGAATGAAAGTGGACCTGGTGCAGCGGCACATTGGAGAAGTTTTCAGACTTGTTTCATGATTTTCTTCTTAAAACTGCCGTTTGGTTCAGATAAATCACATGTTTTATACTCTGTGTTATTTCTGTTTTATAAAGAAGCAGAAACCTGCTCATGTGATTTTATGTAAAGTAAATTAATACATTATAATCACACCATCCAAATCTAAAGTCGTTGCTTCTGTCTTGTATTGATTCGTCTTTTCCTCCTAATTTCATGCAGTATTCAGGATTGTGTTCCTGTCTGAGTGTAGCTGAAGCTCTGACTCCTGTTATTGATTACTCTGCACACTAATGTCGGTTAAACCACCGATTTAATTCATCATTGACGGTCAAACATCACAGTGTAAATGTCAGAAAGCCTCTGCAGGAAAGAGTCAGTGTTTGTTTCTCCTGTGCGAGCCGTCGCAGCACGCCGAGAGGTCATAAAGTTTGTCGGTGTGTCGGTGTGACCGTCCGGGGGCTGAGAGTCAGAACACACAGACGACACAAACAGAAGGCGGAAGAAACCTCAGAAGGAATCTGCAGAAAAGAGGAGAGGAGAGGAGAGCAGCTCGTGAGGCTGCAGCAGAGAGGATGTGGTGGAGAACGCTGCTGTGTTGTGACAGGAGAGACGAGAGGTCAGCAGGAGTTCACTGAGATCGATACTGAGGAGGAGACGGGACCTCAGACGTCTGCTCACGTTGTTCATCTGATTGACTTTTTCTTCTGTCAGATAGTTTGTGCCAGTTTTAGCTTCTGTTCAGACTATTTATCATCTAAAGTCTGTCGAGTCAGGTGAAGTGTCGCAGCCCACAGAACAGTTCTGGAGCTTCACAGTAAAACAGCTGCAGCATTCTGCTGAACAACTGAAGCAGCTCTGAGACTTGATTTAAACATCAGATGTCTCCATCAGCTCGTCTGCTGTGATCTCAGTCTGCAGCAGAGAACACATCACTAACTGATCTCAGACCAGATTCACACCTTCATAAGATAAAGTCTTCACTGGAGCTGCTGAGCTACAAGTGCTGAAGTGTTGCACCAGCTCAGCCGCACGTCAGCAGTGTAAAGATCATCTCCTCAGGTCAGGTTGTGATCAACATGGAGGGAGCAGACGATGACTGAGTTTTAATGTTTGAATCAACTTTTTAAATCATGTAAATAAAAGCATGAAGCTGACAGAGGAGAATAACGAGGGACCTGTTGACGACCATCATCCCTGCAGTCGACTTGTTGGAGTTCTTCTTTAATGTAAACGAACGAGCTGAAATCATGTCCCAAGTTCAGAGAAGAAGAACTTGTTCAGGCAGTTTTGTGGCTCCTTCTGTGAGCCTGCAGGAGACGGAGGTCTTGACTTGTGGTTTTCAGTGTTTTGCTGTGATGTAGGCGTAGTTTGTAGTTTGTGTATCCCTCCGTCCTGTCTAACAGCCGGATTAAGAAATGTGTAACAAACGGCAGCGTGTTGAGGCTGACGGCTGGACTCGTACACAGATGGACTCTCCTGTGCAGCGTGTCGCTTCCTCGCTGTGTCGGCGCTGCGTTGATGTTCAGTGTCCGTCTGTCTGTGTGCTGAGCAGCAGGGAGGAAATATGCTTTATTGAATCCATGTGATTATGAAGTGCTGATCCTGTGGGGCCAGTTCTCCTCTTTTACCTGCAGAAAGTTGGCGTGAGAGCAACAGATCATTTAAACTACGACGATATGAAACATGTCTGTTTATCTTGTGGATGTCGTTGTGAAGCAGAAAGTCACCCGACAGGTTTGTGGTTTTGATGATAGCGGTGCGTGTTTGTGACGCTGCCAGCTAACGGGACCAGAGAAACTGAGACGCCGCCGCCACTGCTGCTGCTGCTGCTGCTGCTGCAGGGTTAACGGACGCCGAGCAGCAGGAATGTGGTCTGATCTGTTTAAGTTTCCCAGAACTGACTGACTGACTGACTGACTGACTGACTGACTGACTTGGTGTCTGGCTGTGAGAGTGTAGCTCTGTCTGAAGCGTGGCCTTCGATCAGGTGTTAACCAGCATCACTGGTTGTTTTTCTAAATGTTTTATATAAATACGTTGCTCACATATGCAGGTGGAAAACTAGCTGAAATGTCTGACCTGTCAGTGTGAGACAGTCGGTGTTACAGGAGTCCTCTCCACCTGAAAGGCTAAAAGATAAAGAAGAAACGAGGGCGGGTAGGTAGTAATCTCTTGATCACCATAGCAACCGGTGAAAACACTTCAGGTCCACACGGATCAGAAGAGATAAATGAATTTACATGTGAAGCGGCAGCACATGAAGAACCATCAATGAAGTACTGGAGATAAAATGAGATGAATACTTTGAAGACATCAGGTTTGAATTCAATTAAAAAAGCTGCAGAAAACAAAATCCAACTATTAAATGTTAAAGCTGTAAAGATTATTACACATAACTCATAAGTTTGTCCATCGTGACACAAAGAAACAGGGACCGATGAACGTGTGAGGATTATTTTAACATACTTCCTGTTTCCTGTCATCATTACAAAGTCACCATGTTTCTCTGCTAGTGTTGGACTGAGAGTGAACGCAGCTGTTTACTGTCCTGTTAAAGTAAAGGTTTGTGTAACGTGTCCAGCTGTTTATCTTCAGCGTCAAGAATGAGGCGCAGAAATCAGCTTTGCTCAGAATTGTCTTCATGAGTTTTCCTACACAGTGTTGGTGTAATCGTCCACCGTCAGCAGTAAGTTTTATAAAGTCGAACACACCTTACATTTAGCAGAGTCCGTTGTCATGGCAGCAGGTGAGCTTTGTGTGGAGGCGGCGTGTGAAACCAACGTGCACCGAATGACATTGTGGTCATTTACCTTTGTTTCACTCGGCCGTGCTGTGATTGTGCACCCTTGATTAAAATGCACGAATTATCATATTCGGATTACAGTTTTTGTTTCAGTAAACTGTTTTAAACCCAAAGCCACTCAGAGTCTATAAGAATATACATTCAACTCTTTTGTCCCTGTCAGGATCCTGTAGGGATGCAGGATTTGTTTCTGCAGAGGTCTGATTGGTCTGGTTTTGATCCGATCCTCTGAAGTTAACTTGTAGTTGAGCTTCACGATGCAGAAAACCAGAGATAACTGTCCAAACCACTAAAGTCTCTCTTTATCTGTCTTCTCCTGGTCGTTGGTTGATTGAAAAACACATTTTATTTTCAGAACGATTCAGATGTTTTGATTAAAACTCGTGCAGCACTGGACACAAACAGCTGCTGACATTTTCTTTATCCTTGCGTTGACGTTTTGTCAGGATGAGTTGATTTCTTCTGCAGCACAATCAGATGTTCTGATCATCTGTTAAACCTCAGGTTGACCCGATTGTTCCCTCGTACTGAACCTGATACGCTGACCTGCTGCGATAAACCAAACCCCCTTTATATCCTGACCTGATAATGTAAAGGAAACTAGTGTCACTGATGAAATATTTATGGAGCTGAAAGCACAAGAACAAGTATGAATGTTGGCCTCTTCATCAGCTCACAGGAGAAGGATCCTCTCCTGCCTCCAGTCACCTGAAAACACACAACATAAATATATTTGTATAAATTTAAGCTTAAATCTGCGTCACATTTGACTTCATGATGTTCACAGACGACAGCGACGGCTTGATTCCTTCAGTTTCTGTTCATCCTGCAAACATCCAGTTCCTCCTCCTCCTCCTCCTCCTCCTCCTCAGCATCTTCATCACTAATAGATGAGTGGAGATCATCGGTGTGAACTCAGTGGCCCGTTTCTTTATCTTCATCCTCCTTCAGTTTGGTCGCGCTGCTGCTTGAACCTCAGTCCCATCAGATTCATTTCTCTGTCTGAACAAACCCTCGGTGGACTCGCACTTCGTCAGGTGCGTCTGGGTTTGTGAGGCTCCGGTCTGTGATGGACCTGAGAGAGAGAGCGCTTCACGGGTGGTTTTAGTATCTGCAGTCTTCTGGTTTCCCTTTTTTGAATGAAGAACACAGACGATCTCCACCTGCTGGTTCGGAGAGTTAACTCCTCTCAGCTGCAGGAACATACGAGCTAGTTGGCCGTCGGCTGTCGTCTTTGTGGTGTGTTCAGGTGCAGAGACACAGCAGACGTGAGGCGACACAGCAGTTGGTGTTCATCACCTTCATTTCCCTGCCATTCGTTTGGTGTCTGCAGGGCCTAAATTGTCGTGTGTGTTTTTCTGCTAGTTGTCATTGTGGAAATTCTCATTGTTGTAGCACTAATTAACCTTGAAAGTTCCCACGAACTCGAGGGAACTCGGCCTGTTAAAGTCCTTGATGTTGATGATAAAGTCCCCATGAAACAGATTATGTAGTGCTGTTTGCTTCAGCATAATTATGTGTTTCCTGTAAAAACAGGCAGCCGTTAATAGTGCTGAATGTAGGTCACGCCCCGCCCAACTTTCTGACCACCATGTTGGCGATGCTGCCTCTCCCTGGACAGGAAGCTTCCAGTGAACGCGCCTCAGAGACGACGGTGGTTTTCTGTTAAAGTGTTGAGAACGGCTCAGCGATCCAACGGGCTTACAACAGCTGACATTTTCCTCAGAGGAACCTGAAAAAGAAGGAAGCCATTACGCCACTGAATCTGGCTTTGGGGCCAGACTGTGGTTTCAGCTGTATTGAAGTCTATGGGAGATGATGGACAAACACAACATACATACCTCGTCTGACTTCAGAGAGCAGGTTCAACACTGATTGCCTTGTGTTGCAGGTCTGACAGATTTCCGGTGATGAAACTGGTATTAAACAGAAAACAGAAGTCTTTCCTTCACAAACTCTTGCGTTATTTCATCTTCTGGAGGCATTTCTTTCTACACATTAAATGATAATATGGATCCATCTTCCTGCTTTGACTCTTGATATTAAATAGTAATAAGTTGAGTGTTGTCAGGCTGCTTCAGCATCCACACCCTCTGTGTCTCCGTGTGTCTCCGGCCTCGGTGTGTTTGTCACGCTCACCCTGACGTCCCAGTGTCACTGATGAAAAATAGATTTCGGCCACACAGTTTCCAATCTGCCAAACTCCCCAAAAAGAGATGTCTGCAGCAGGCCGAGCACGGTGTAATCCCTCTGTGGACACGACGATTACCCCCAGTCCATAATCCCACCCTCCTCTACCGCCGCTGATTTACAGAGAGAGAGAGAGCTGTGTGCTTCAGTTTCTGTTTTTCTTCTCATTCTTTCAGTTCAGACTGGCCTCATTCCTCTCTCAGAAACAGATGGCATCTATTGAATCTTTCCAATTTAATAAATCGACATCCAGTTTGCGGCTGTAAAGATTTGGATGTTACTCTGCTAATTGCAGAGTGTCTGAACTCTGCCAAGGATTTATTATAAGGTGACCAGATTTCCAGTGTGATGGACAATTTATCATTAACATATCCAAATGTATTATCTATGAAATAAAAAAGGGGGCAAATAAACTAATAGTCTGTATATATTTGGCATTGACATCGGTCTCCAATGACGACCTGAGATCAAATCTCATGTAGAACATTTACTGAATTTACAAGAAGGTCCAAATAGTTAGGAATTTGTCATAGAAGTAATTTCACAGAGTTTATAAAGTGTCTCCAACTCAACAACTCACTAAACTGACACATTTGTTAAGGGAGTCTGGGGACTTTCTCCACGGGGACAAAGAAGTAGCCTATATTGTTCCTGTTTAGTGTCTTTGTAACATGTGACATGTTTAGATCAATAACATGTTTCTTCTTTCATAAATGGAGTGTAAATGGTGAAATCAGTGTAAACAGTGTGTTCAAACAGCTGATCAATGTTGGCAGGTAAGACTTTAGCACTTTAGACACAGAAGCAGACAGGCTGGTACAGACATGCTGCCACAAACTGACACTTTTTACAAGGAGACAAACAACTTCAGCTGAAAGATTTAATGCTGAATTTACAACAAGGACACAATGACTTACAATCTGTCACACACACAGTTTCACTACGCTAGAAAGTCTGTTTTAACTCAACAACGCTTAAAATCAACACATTTGTTAATGGAGTCTGGTGATGTTGCGATGACTACGTCTGGTCACCCTAATTTATGACAATAAATGTCTGCAATTACTGATTATTTGATTAACTGACTATTAAATTTATGAAATGTATTTTTAAAAAGTGAATGTTGTCTTGACAAGTTAAAAGAAAGAATATTGTTATATTTTAAATATCTCGTTTTCTCTGACCAACAGACCAAAACCTCAAAATATTCCAGTTATGGTGACTCAACACCTACATAAGCAGAAACCTCCCAGTTAAGAGGCTCGAACAAAGAATGTGCAGAGCAGCTTTAATGAACACAGATCATCATAACTATGAAACTCTTTTCTTACTTAACATTTATTTTAAATTAGATTTAATTCTCTCTTGATTGGAGAATGTTTCCTTTAACTCTTCACACTGGGAGCAGGAGGAACTGCTGGCTTTGCTCTCTAAATCCGCCTTCTATCTGAAACTATGTCGTGTTGTTTATGAGCAGGTGTGAACGGCCCTCCTGTCTCTTTCCATCACTGATCAGGTTGCAGGGAAGGTATTTTTTAAACACGAATGCATTTTTCTTACAGATCTTGTACCATAGTGTAGCGTAGCATGATGCTAACCTGCACTGCTTTGTGTTCAGGAACCTGAAACACGGTTTGAATCTGCAGCTCCTCAACTGTGTGAACTTAAATCTGAGCGTGTTCCTCTTGTTCCCGTCTCTCTCTGAGTCATTAGTTTTCAGCTGTAACTCTGGATGTTCAGTCAGCCGCTGACCTCTGCACACTCTGGGTGTGGCGGCTTGGTGGTGTAAAAGTTATCCCGGACGTTGTGTGTTTTCCACCCAGCTGCTGCTCTGATAGGTGTGGTCTTTTATTAGACTTGCACAACAGAAGCTCCTGTGTCGGACTCGGCAGTCTAACTGGGTAATGTGATCACGGAGAGGACTGGTCCTGGATCAGTGTTGGTGTAAAGACGTCAGCAGTCTGTCCACTGTCTTTAATTTGATTTAAAACTTAAAGGTTGAAATTAACAAATTAACAATTAGAGACCTCATGATGGTTCCTCTTTGAGTTCTTTGCTCTTTGAAAATGTCATTTCAGGATGATGAAGGCCTCCGTATTCATACAGAGTGCTGTATCGTAGTGAACCGGACAATTCACCTCTCGTCCAAGAGGCTTCTTCAGTTCTGCTCCTTCTTCTAGAGCTGAAGGAGCCTCTTGGATGAGAAGTGAAACGTCTTTATTCAGTTGTTCGGCTGTTCAGACGCTTCATCTCAGCACAGCCGAGCTTTTCTGCCTGAAAACAAGTTCTGCTGCTGCACCACTCTCCTGTTCCCGTCTGAACCTGCCTCGTAACGTAAAGTCACCCGGTAACAGTTCTTATATTCCCTGTCATTAAACTGGCCTCTGTCAGTCCTGGAGGCTGTGTCCGGTCCTGGTCTAGTCCTCATCTGGGCTGCTGAGCCTGGTTCTGTTGCCTTCACTGGGCTTCAGCTCTGGAGGGGCTACAGCTAGCAGCACTTGGCGACCTCTGTGTTGCAACCGATCCCTGATCCTGTACCACAGCTGAAGGATTTATTTAATCTAACTGACTAACTGACCAGTGAGAACCAGTTGTGTTGGCGATCAGCAGGCAGCGTGTGAGTTCTGCAGGTTGTGTTGACCTGATGAGATGAACAGTCAGAGGATCAGGGAGGCTGTGACAGTTGACCTGGAGGGAAACGTTTTCAGTCTGAAGCTCAAAGACGCGACTTCAGTTCTGCTGAATTAATTCACTTATTATGAAGAGAGAGAAAACAATGAGACGAGTCGTGGAGAGAACAGGGAACTTGGTATTTTTAGTTCTTACATCAGCTTCTGTAGATGTTTGGAGCTATTTTCAGTCATCAGAGAGCGTTGCGTAACATTTGACCATATCGGTGAAAAATCGTCTCTTTGTTTTTGTGCCTTTTTTCAGTCGTTTGTTTCTTCTTCTCTCACAACAAAGCGATTGTCCCGCAGCTGCTGGTTATGTTACAGTATTCAGAGCTGGAGATCCAGATTCTGACACAAATGTGAGGCTGCGACCCGGCTGGTGGAGGGAACATGAAGTCAGAACCCAGTCGGTCTGAAGCGCTGCAGATTACAGAGGGGAGTTACTGCAGCAGCTCCACGTGGCACTGATGTCACCCAGACATGTTGGGCTCTTATTGTGAAAGAGCCAAGCTGAAGGAAGTCCTCCTGAGTTCACCAGCTGCTTCTGACCGAGCAGGAATCTGTATCTGCTAATCTATAATAATCGATCAATCGTTTCTGTCGCTTATCAAACAGAAATGAGTCGACAGCAGCGACATCTTATGGACTGGTTCTGATCCGTCTCACAGAAGACGTTCTTTATTTTGTCAGATTTTATTTTGGTTATGGTCGTTTTCAAAGTCAAACATTGATCACAATGATCAGCTGAATTCTGTGGAGGACTGATGCTGCTAAAATCAAAAGAAATGCATTAAGAAATATTAATTAAATATGACATTAATTACACCAACACTTATATTGAAAATAAATGTGTGTATTTATTAAAGTGTCATAAGTTGATCTCTTTTAATTTGTGTCTTTATTAACTGTTTATTTCCCCCATTTATTTACTTTTGTGTTTGTTTAGCCATTTTATTTATGAATTTATTCTCTATAATTAAGTTGTTTTTATATAGTTATTTATTCTATTTAATTTACATTTTACAAAATAATAAGTGAATTCATATAAAGTAAATATGTACGGAAATAAATGCATAGAAATATATTTTTTTGTATTATATTCTGAGCACTAAATGACATAATTTACCATTTTAGAAGCTTCGTTCCAAGTCAATAAATGTAGTTGTACATTAATATTTCTGTATTTATTTAACTTTGTATAGATTCCACTATTTATTCACCTGTTTGTTTGTTTATTTATTTATTTATTTATTTATTAAAGTAATAGTTTTAGGTAAGGGATACAGAAATAAATTAATCAAATGTTTTTCACATTTATTTAAGGGGAATCTTTACTTTTATCTTTAGTTTTAATTTGCTGCTGTGTTTATTTACCTAACATTTAATAAAATGTTTATTTACTTATTGAGCTGTTTATTTTTATTTTGGCAGTTTTGGTCCTCCGTACTTTTCATACGACAGTAACTGAAGACAGTTTGATCTGTTGTTTTATTCATTAAATCATTTAACTGATCTTTACGTCCATTTTGTTCTGAATTGTGTGAATAATGTTCGAGCTCCTGTTTGCTGCCACAGTCGTTTCTGACGCTGATGTTTTTGTCGATGTAGAAGTGTAACTGTGCAGGACTTCAGAGAGAGGACAGTTAGCTTTAACACTTTTAAGTGGTTCAGTATTTCAAATAATTCCAGTGGAGACGTATAACGGTGATTAGCTTCCTGTGATTGGCTGAGCTCCGATCATGTGACTGCAGCTGTGTTTTTTAACCCTCCCTGCAGTCTGAAGGCTGATATGTGATCAGATCTGAAGGCCGGTAGCTGCAGCGAGGAGCTGTTGCAGTGATGGTTGATGGGAAAACATCTGTGTTGCCCCGGCGGTCAGCTGCCGCGCTGAGCTAAAGAAAGCTTCGGTTATTTTAGATCTCCGCTCTCTGTAAGCCTTCCTCCAAAAATAAAGTCGCATGTTGGATGTGACCACAGGCTTTTTATAATTGTGGCCTCTCATAGGCTGCCGGTGCTGCAGGGACGGGCTCAGAATATCAATCAAACTATCAATCAATCAGAAGTCTTTGTCTTGTGGAGGGAAGCTGATGTAGCTGGGAAAGATGACATCAGTGTTTTTGTTTGTGTCTCTGTGCAACAAACGGCAACAACAGATATTAGATATTGATTTTCCTGATCTACCGACCCAGCGGAGCGTGCTGTGCAGGCTCGGAGCCGCTGTGTCCAGAACCTCACTGCTCAGCAGTGTGGAGAATCAGTCATTAAAGTTATTGTTACAGTGATCGTCATGAGGTGGACGGCCCTGTTTTAGTTACATACGATGTTTTTATTTGATTTAAAGAGCAGTCGTTCCCCTCAAAGAAACAAGCTTTTATTGATCAGGTTCAGCCTTTAAGTTGTCGGTCGTACAGAAGAGGATCAGGTTTCCTCACAACACCTGAAACATGACGCATTATTTGTTTACACCATCTGAGCTCAAAGTCAATAATCAATAACGACACAGATTTACAATGATTAAATAAACCTTCAGATATCAGATACAGTCCACATTTGATACAACATTTCTTAGAGCTGCCTATTTGAAGTCTGTGGGAATCCGTGGACTCTGATGTCACTCTTGACATGTCTGCTCCTCTGTCCTCTCAGATATCCAGGAATTTTACGAAGTGACCTTATTGGACAGTCAGAGATGGGTGGAGTCTTCCAAGGCGGCGGACCCCATGGCGCCCGTCCACCTGTGGGACTTCTCCAGCCTTCAAAGCACAACGGTGACCTCGGACACTCTGCCCAGCCTTAGCACCAGCATCGAGGTAAGACCTGACGGCTCACACGGGACAGGAAGTGAACTTCTTCTTCTTGTGTCTGAGCTGCTCTGTCCGCTGTGGCGATGGTGACAGGAACAGAACAGTAAAAATAGAGAACATTAAAAATAGATCACACCTGTGAAAACATGACAGGATGATGCTGAAGGTGCTTCTGTTTGATCCGAGCTGCCTCAGGATCCACGCTTCGGTTCAGCACGAGCCTCCATGGCTGCTCTCTTATTGATCACCCGTCACATGACGAGCGTGGAGGTGTAGGAAGGATCCAGGCCGACCGGCTGCGTCATGCTTGTGTTTCTGTTGCTCTCCTGCCTCATCATGTTGTCGTCGTCTGCTGCTGGCTGTCATTTATCATTTATTTGGTGTCCAGAGGGCGTGTTGACCGGGTTCAAACACGAGGCGGCTCGTCCTTTATTCAGTGTATCACTTGTAGTTGGTACAGTCAGACACTCCTCAGTGTGGACCAGATGAAAACCTCACGTCGCCTCACTATTTTAGGATGAAATCATCTTTATTTGGCAACGTGATGGGATTAAAGCAGGTAGATAACAGAGTCATACTCGAGTAGAAGTAAAGATATGGTGTTTAAATATTACTGTGGTCAAAGTGAAAGTCACACATGAAGAGTACTCGAGTAAAAGTCTTAAAGTATCTGTAATTATAAATAAATATTAAAAGTAGCAGTAAACTGATCAATATATTTACATGTATGTATAAACTGTAGATACTTCCTCTCTGATGCAGCATTTAATCTATAGAGTAACTAAAGGTTTTGATACTGGAGTAAAGATACTTAGTTACATTAAAGCCTGGACAGACAGGAAGTGAGTAGACACGTGAAGATAAAGTGTGTGAAGTAAAAAGTCAGCTGGTTGTTTTTAATCAGCTGGACTTGGTTAACAGAAACACAGAGTGAAACTATTTCCCTCCTGCTGAGTCAGCAGCCGAGTCCGATGATGTCACAGGACTCTTCTGACCTGACACGTCTGCTGTCCACATACTTCTGGCCACGAGTTTTCTTCTTCTTCTGTGTTCTTATTTCACTGTAATCATGAACACATGAGTCCAAGTGTGAAATCAGTGAGGAAACTGAGGTTTGTGGAGGAGCTATTGTGACAACATTTTTATTTTTCTGCTGCTGAAGCTCTCGTTACTTTGTAGTAAAGTCAGAATCTGTGGAAGCCTGAAACTGCCACGATCGCAAATAAAGAAGTAAAAGCACCAAAAAGATATTAAAATTAAATGTAGGCAGAATTAAAGTGTAAAATAGGACATTAATTAATATTTCTGTTTTAATGTGATTTGTTTTTATTGACTGTCGCTTTTTGTCATTTTTTTAATGTTTTTTTTCTTTTCTGGATGTATTTCTGGATTTTTCTCATGTTTGATTTTTTGCAAGATGGCACATTAATAAGTACATAAATCATTTATTTAAATTGATTTATGAATATTTAATCTTACACAATGCAGAAGGAAAAGGTTTGAGAAATAAAGACAGGTGCTAAATAAGGTAAATAAATACAGAACACAAAATAGAAATGTTACGTCAATGTTGTCACATCGTCTTTAAAGAATGACAACATTTGTTTAGCTTTTTCATGGCTTTGGTGACACATGAATGTATTTATTGAAACTTATTTATTTTTGATTTTGCAGATTGAATCCTCCATAAGATTCAGCTTTAAGTAACTTAACATATTTAACCTCCAGATTTAATGACAGTAAAGTGTAAAGCATTATAAATCATTTATTGTGACTTTCTTTTTAATATGTGGTCAAATTAACAGACACAGAAACATTAAAGTTAAAGTGAACACGTTTCAGTTCACTGAATAACAACCAGCAGAATGAGTCGTCTGTGTGACACGACTGAACACGAGGCAGCGATTAAAAAGCCACATTTATCTGCTTATTAAGATTATTAACTTAAATCTCCTTAAACACAGTGCAGCCGCTGTTTTCTAATCGTTGATAATATTTTCTATATTGAAGCTCATTTTAGATTTAATTAACTTAACGAGAAGTCGTGTCATCGATCAGTCATCTTATCTCCGTCCACACGTGATCAGCTGTGTGTCAGCGCTGCATGTTCCCGCAGAGTGTTGGACTCTGAACGCACCACGTTAAAACCCCACTGACGTGTGTGTGTGTGTGTGTGTGTGTGTGTGTCTGTTCCTTTTTAAAGTTTCATACCATTTCAGAGAGCATGTTGGACAGAAGCTTCGCCTTTGAAGCTTTTTTGTTATTTTATTCCATCTAAAGCGTCATGATCTTTGTGCTTTTATTGCCTGAGGAGGAAGAAGAAGAGGAGGAGGAGGAGGAGCAGTGTTTCTGTTCGTCAGTGAGAGGTTGTTTTAATGTTCTGTTGGTTTCATCAAGAACATGACGAAGCTGAGTCGGCTGCAGTTGAGTCAGTACAGTTCAGATGTCAGGTGTGGGTCACATGGGTCCACAGGTAACAACTGTTTGACCTGTTGCAGTGCCGGATGAGATGATCATCTTCTGTGTTCAGCTGTCAGTCAGTCAGTCACACCAACACTGTCACAGTCTGAATTTATCAGAATTTAGTTCAGACTCTCATGATCCCGTCAGGATGAATCATAATGAACTCAGACTTTTATTTCAGCAGCAGACGCTCATCCAGTCTTACGTTGGTCGAACACGTGTTCAGTTCAGACAAATCAACAGTTCTTCAGCTCTGCAGTCATTCACATGTGCATCAGTACAGATCAGCTGGTTTGTCTTTAAAAAGATATTTTATCCTGGTGTGTTTTTGCAGGTTGGCATTAGACAAGTTTAGAAATGATCCACCAAAAATAACCCTGCAGACAAGCTGACACGTTCTGTGAATCTGCTGTTGTATTCAACACAAAGTGCACTGATTATAAAGTAATCAAATAAACCTTCAATTAAAGGAAATGTAAACGCAGAGAAATGAAAGCTGAAGTTGTCCGATTGTTTAACTCCTCTTCACTCACTGTTTCCCTCTGACTGACTGTCTCCACCCGTCTGGCACACGAACAGGCTCAAAACAAACCACAGAGCCTGAGTGCAGATCGGTCTGAGCCTGGTGTCTTGTTTGCATTGAACTCGTTCTCTCTCTTTCCTCTTTCTCTGATTGTAAACACACACGGTCACTCGTAGGACTCCCCCCTCCTAAATGAAATCCTCATCACGCTGGCGCAGGCCAAGCGCTCGCCCGCCGGCGACACACAAGTAAGTACTGGACGCCTGCTGTTGGTGGGAGGGGGCGTGGCTGTCGTCCACCTTCAACGCATGTCCCATCCAGTCCTCGTGTGCTTGGACCATCGGAGGGGGCGGGGGTTCTGGGTCGGGGGTCAGGGGTCAGGTTTGGCCTCAAGGTGTCGCTGTAGTTCAGTTTGAATGTGACCGAAACCAGAGAACAAATCCTGCCGCAGCTCGCCAAACACGACAGAGACGACTGAAAGTGACTAAAAGGTAAAAATCCGACAAGTGTAAACTTTGTCCACCAAAAGATTTATTGTCAGTAGAATCGTTATAAAACTGAGACAGATTTCTTCTGTTTATGATTTGTTCTGTTTAGTTTAACTCTGACCAACTGTGGAGGCCTGAAACCGCCAAGATCAAAAGTTAATGAAGTAAATAATAAAGAAATGTCTCCGTAAATGATGTCAGCTATGTCATTAATAAGAACATAACTTTGTATTTCTGTTTTAATTTGCTGCTGTATAACTTCCACTATTTCACACAATCCAATTTGTTCGACCATTTTATTTATCATGAATTTTTGAACTTATATATTCATGCATTTATTTATTTATTCTTTGCATTTGCAAAGTGATACATTAATAAATACATAAATAAAATGCTAAAACAAAAGGAAGTGAATATTTTTTTGAGCCAGTTATTTAGTTATTGTTAATTTTGGCACTTTCAGTCCTCCGTAACTGACTCACATTATATAAAGACAAAACAAATGAAGAAGACGTCGTCGCTCTGAAAGATCAAACAGAAATCTGACCGCTGAGTGTGAAAATGCTTCTCTGTGGAAGATGTTTATCGTGCAGACAGATGTGTGTTCTGACTCCATGTCCATCTGCCAGATGTGCATCAGGTTCATTTTGGTTAAATCGTGTCAGAGTCTTTATATTCTGGCTGCTCTCAGCCGCGCGGCAGGATTTCCTCTCTGGTTTCATGTTTTAATATTAATAAAAGACTCCAGTTGCAGCCGACTGGAGATGAAACGCAGCGACGCGTTGAGGTGGTTTGTGCTGGTTCAGGGGTTCATGGTTCAGTGTGCTTCATTCATTCTGGTTGATGTTGTCGGGTCTGAACAGTACAGCTCCGGTCCTCAGAGTGACGGGCAGAACCTGAAGGTACAGAGTTTGTTCCAGTGTGAAAACATTAAATATCCTCTTTAATCTTCCGAGTATTTAGACTTCACATCCAAACTGAACAAAACGTAGCATGAAAACAGTGAAATTAGTTTTAACATGATCGACTGCTGTCCTCCATGAACTGTCTGATTATATTTCAAACACCAATCATAAAACATTTGAATTATTAGTTTGTGAAGTAATTCCTAGACAATTGACCAAAACACTTTTACACAAGTTTTATTGTGACAACTGCGTATTTATACAAGATATCTGTTAATAAACAAAGAATATGTAAAAGTACAGAACCAACACTCCTTTCACTGTTCTGGGTTAGGCTAATTCCATCTAATTAACTAAATGCAGTTATTAATGTTGAACATAATATTTATGTATCCTTAATAAAAAAAAACATAGACATAAAGATGTTTTTTGTAAATTCAGTTTCATTTGGTAATTTTATGGATATTTTCATTTATTGCAAAAATGCTTGAATTTTTTTTATTAGAAGGAAAAACTCAGTGGAGTTATTTGTAAAGTTTAAAGATGCAACTTGATCAAATTAACAGGAATTAAATTCTATTATAAAATAATCCAACTGAATCAAAGGAGAATAAATTGTTAATATGAAATCACAGTTAAGTCAAACTCGATAGATTAAATCAGACTTCAGATAAATACTGTAAACAAGTCAGATAAGTAATTATTTCAATAAATACACAACACTGACGATTAATGTTTAAAACCATTATTTAATTATAAATTGTGAGAAAAACATGTTTTTATTATTATTTAAATCTTGTTTTTTAAATTTTATATTCTTTTGCAAAATGGGAAGGAAATAAATATGTAATACATTTGAAAATGATTAAATAAAATGTATTATAAAAGTAAATAAAGAAGATATTTAATACAAAGGTAATTAAATCCAGACAAAAATACAAACTTATGTCACACCTTATAAATTAATTAATGGCTGCTTTTATTTTGAATACAATGTTTGGTTTCGACAGTCTCAGTCCTCCATATAAAGACACAAACAGACCGAACCAGACACGATGTTTGTCTGCTGACCGCCGGACGACGACTGGCTCAGAGAGACGGAGCTGTACTGGGTTCAGGACTTCATGGTGGTGGTTCATGTGGATTTGAGTTCTGGTTTCTGTGCAGGTTTCAATCATACGTCGACTCTTTAGGTTGCTGTGTGTCTTCATGGTTTGATTTTAAAGGCATCACCTCATGTGTTCATTTAAAGCTGTTAAGCAGAAATGACTGAATGTTGGATGGAGATGTTCTGACCCGTTGTTGACCAGAGGGACGTCTGAACATTTGTTCCAGCTGCAGTCACCTCAGTTTGACTGTCAGCAGGATGTTTGATGACTCTGCACCTCTGTTAACCAGGTATTTTATGAAAATGATCACTGTGAAGTTTAAACAGCATCATCCATCATTCACAGCTCAGTGTGCAGCAGCAGCAGCTGTGATATCTGCCGGCTGGAGTGAAAGCAGTCAAAGAGCTCACAGAAACATCTGGAAAGCTTCATCTCAGGTTTTAACAGTCACACTAATGAGCTGCTCAGACCGGAAATCAACATCTGTCCTGAGCGACCACAGCGTCCAGCCCTCAGTCCGTCACGTCACAGCTGACGTTAACCTGCGTCTGAGTGACCAAACCAACCGTCCATCACTGAGACAAACAGACTCCATGTTTCTACTCAAAGACAGAAAGAAGTTCATGTAGAACATTTGCTGAATGAACAAGAAGGTCCAAATAATGCAGAATGAGTCAGAGACAGTTTCACAGAGTTTATAAAGTGTCTCCAACTCAACAACTCACTAAACTGACACATTTGTTAAGGGAGTCTGGTGATGTTGTGTTAGTGGTTCAATGGCTGGATCTTCTTTTTCTTTTTCTTCTTCATCATCTTCATCTTCTTCGTCTTCTTGTTCATGTTCTTTATCTTGTTCTTGTTCTTTGTCTTTTTCATCTTCTTGTTTTTGTTGTTCTTCTTCTCGTTCTTCTTCTTCATCATCTTCTTGTTGAGGTGGACTCACTGCTGAGTGGATGCTTTATGATCACACTTCAGATTGTGCTGCTCGGCCCTCTGAGTAAAAACTGATCTGAGTCTCTGAGATGAAATAAAATCCTCCACACTGCATTACTGCATGTGTGTCATTCACCCACGCAGCGTCCGTGACGTCAGATCACAGGAGCTGAATCAGTAGTAGCATCAAGTTATTTGATTACTTCCTGAAAATGTAAGAAGTTTAAACCTAACTTGATCCTAAATGTAAAAACTTGACTAATAACATCAAAAAATTTGTTCTGACTGATCGTGTCAAAACATTTCTACCAATATTCTAAAGGTCGTATCGAAAACTGTTATTGTTATTATCAAACAGTTGAGGGAAGTTGTCTGATCCAGAGAAGAAGAAAGGACGCTGCGCTGGTTCTGGTTCTGTCTGTCGGTGCTGCCTGCTGTAAACAACAACCACTGGTTTCATTCTGAGGCTTCAGACGACTGTTCAGCTAAATAAACATGTTGGTGAAGAAGTTCTGTTTTCCTGAGTTTTGGCTGGTGCTGAAAATAATTTCCCCCTGGGATTATTAAATTATTTCTGATCTGATTATAAATGCGAAGCTAATGTTAATTGAGACAGTGAAAAGCAGAGTTATCTCCAACAACGTCTCCGCGTGCTGATTAATGACGTACAGATGTTGATGCCTCGTCGTTCATGTACGTACCTCGGTTTCTTCTTCTTCTCTGCCTCCTCCATCAGCCGGCTTCTCTTTCTTTGCATAGTTATTCATGTTATTATACCGTTACGAGGGGATAGAGACCGGCGAAAAGAATGCCTCGAACTGTTGTGGTTGCACATCGGCAGATTCCTTTGTGCTGTAATTCCACCTTCTAGTCCGACCTGGTGTTGACTGAATATCACAATGATCAGTCCAAACGTGGACGCTGTCTTTTTCTCTACAGAAATCACACTGTGACATCAGATTTACTTCACAATGAGAGATCGAAGCAAAAAAGTTGTCTATTGTAGGATTAATTTAAAGGTTATTACAATATCAGTCAGGACATTTTATTATTACGGTTTTATTGAAATGAAGTGTAGATTATATTACATTTCTCAGGAAATGATTGGGTCCTGATGGAACGTACTCATGACACATAAATAACTGAAAACACCTGAAAGTATAAAGACGCACCAGGAAATCAAAGACGATAACAATATAAAACAATAATTAAGTCGTTATCATGATGTTTGAGTTTGATCTCTGTGAGCGGGTGGATTTCAGTGGGCTCAGGTGAAATGATGTTTATCTCTGAATGAAATCAGATTTTCAGTCTCTGTAGTCTCGGTGTGTGTAACGCTGGTTACATCACTTCCTGTGGACCACTGAATGTTTAATAAGGAGGCGTGAGTGACACATCGTATGATGACACACATGAGGGAGCAGCCACATGACGGCTCCATGGAACTGTAAAATATTCATACTTGTGAGTCCCACCCGCCCACACTGCCTCGTCTCCTGCTGCTGCTGCGACACTCGCTCTTCCTCCTCCTCTTTCTCCTCCTCCTCCTCCTCCTCGTCCTCCTCCTCGGACATTTGGCGTTGAGTCATACATGTGATAACAAACAGGCAGTTGGTGTGTTCAAAGTCCTGAATTTAGAATTCAAACTGAATCAGTGTGTGGACTCTCTGGAGCAGTTTGATGTCATGTTGGACACCTCGCAGCTTCATGGGAGAACACATGCAGCGTTCTGTGACATCACATCCTCATTAGGGCTTAAATGATTAGCCCTAAAGTCATTAAACATCGAGGCATTGTTCTGCTTCCAACCTCCAAAATGTAAAGACCTGCTTTTCTTTTAGAGAGTAAATGAAGAACTTCTGGTTCTGGACTTAAATGTAAGCTTGTGGTCGTTGTGACGGACATTTTAAACTATTTTATGATTCATTACACACGCGTGATGACTTGATTTATTGAGGAAATGATTGGCAGATTCATTAATAATGAAAATAATTGTTCATTTTAGTCCACATCGAGATTTTGTACATCTGACTGTCCTCATCAGTTTGTTTACATATCTGTCATAAACATTCAACTCCAAGATAAATGAATGCAGCACAAAGTGTTAACGAAGTGGATGAGAGCTTTACTACACGTTAAATCATAAAATGTCTTTATAATAACTTTGAGTACCATTCTGAAGTCTGGATGTGCTCGTGGTGAAGATGTGATGTTTCATTCTGAGTTTGTCCTGCTCATCTTTTAGTTTAATGTGATCTTCTCATGACATTCAGATGTACAACACCTGCAGAGATGTGTTTACCTTCAATTTCATAATCTTCATACAGTACAGGTATGTCAGTGTTGCCTTCACGTCTGTTGGAATATATGGTATTTTAGATTGGAGATCCACAAACAAGCTGATTAAATAGCAAACAGCACTGTGTAAATAAGACATGCAGCACTGACGCTCAGATTAATGAGATTCCAATTAAAAACTGAAAATATTAAACAGTTTATTGTAATATTTTGTCCTGCTCTGCTGAACTTTCACATCAAACACATGCAGTCGTTCAGGTTTTCTGACTTGTTGTGAGGCATTGGAGGTGAGGGAGCGTTACAGCAGGAGACACCAGTTACAAGAGTAATAGTACTTAGTTACTTACAGCCTAGGATCAGTTCAGTACGTTTCAGAGGGTTTAGTTTTCCCACCGCTCTTGAACGCAGCGTCAGACTGGAGGAGCGGGGCTCGGTGAGTCCTGCCCCCGCTGAGCTCCGGATACCGGGAGGAAGGAGGACCGGGGGAGGGATGAAGAGGCTCTCCGGTGAGCACACACTCTCTGTCGGGTACACAGAGGCTGTCGGTCGGTCGGTGTGTGTATGTGTGTTTGTGTGTGTGTGTGAGACTGTGACGTTGTTGATGAAGCCGTGAGCCGCGTGCCCGGCTGGAGCTGCAGCAGAAGGGACGGCGCGCGATGAGATGCTGATGTTCCCGGGCTTTCCTCCCGGCTCGGAACGATGGACTGCATCTGTATTGTCACGACTAAGGTAAAGACCGGAAAACCAGCGTTAAACTCCGACACACAGACGGTGTAGAGGGCGCGTTCTCTTCATCGTGGATCGGTGATAAATTCGGCGTGTATGTGATTCACTGAAGGAGCTCTGGCTTCAGCACAAATCTACTTTTAGACACGGGTCGCCTCTCGGTCCTGGGATCTGTTCCCCATAAAACAGCGCAGCTTATAAACGGAGGCTGGTTGTGAGATCAATTTTAAAAGTTAAGTTTGTGTAAAAATAGAGTTTATTTTATGGTTTATGTGAATGCCGAATTAAACAGAACTCTGTCGAGCTATATGGAATGCCATCCTCTATACTTTAAAGCGGCGTGTTTTTACACACACATAAGGAATTGTTAATTTGTCATATTTCTTAATGGTAGTTTGGCGGAGCATTTTCTCTTCTCATTTATTTAACACTGGTAATTTCTCTCTTTTAAAACGTTTTCTCTATGGTACAGAAACATTACATAACTCCTTAAATAAGGTAATGTTGTTTGACTTTACCTGCCTTTCATATGATCAATGGATTACACTCTGGTCTAAGCCTCTGTATTGATAACTGAAGGTGGCTGATCAGGCTAATTGATTATCAGCCAATTGTCAGTTTCTGTGATGTAGACCTCCCTGTGTGTGTGTGTTTTAATCAACTTGCCCAATTAAACCATGATGATAAGACTAATGATGGGAGTTGAAAGCTCTGCAGCGTCCACACTACCCTGAAGTTTCTCTGATTATTAGTCACATTATCTGCCTCTGTTGTTCAGAAAAGGCTCATTTTGTTTACTCTGATCTCGTCTTTCTGTGCCTGCTGTGTGTCATCAGTATTACCAAAGATGGAAAACCTCCTTTTTCATCTCCCACACATTTTTTCAGGCCAGGTGGGCGTCCTGAACAGGTGACCTTGTGCTTCTTCCAGGCTGCTGTGGTGACCGTGTTGTGCTGTATGCTGCTCTCAGACTCACTATTCTAGACCGGTTTCTTTGTCAGGCTTCAGCTGAAAGTGTTGTGATCGAGTCCAAAGGAGGTTTAAATGTGTGTAATGGTTGAAGGTATCTCCAGTGGACGCTTGTGTAAACTGTGTGGTCGAGTTCCATTGTGAAAGAATCATGTGAATCCTGGAACATTTGGACCGGTTTCACGTACAGGAAGACTCCCGGGATGGATCGTTTTAGCTGAGTCAGTCTTCTCTCTGCACAGTTGTTGTTCACAGTTACAGTCTGACTGAATGAATCAGTTCACATTTCACCAAAATCCATCAGAACATTTAAACACTGAAGAAATCATTTTAATCACAGTTCAAACCATTATTAACAGAGATACAATGTGATAACTGGTACAGTAATAATGTTTGACTGTGTTGCTGAATATGAATATGTGATGATGTGTTTGTTTTGAGCTCCTGAAGCAGAGAAAGAGACGTCGGTCCTGTAGATGTATTCCTGGATCAGATGGGGAGCTCTGCTGTCTGATGCAGGATGTGGACGTGACCTTTGTGTTGGTCTTTTTTCACTCTGTGTGTTTAAAGATGAAACTCTCACACCCAGTCTGAGTGTCTCTGGCTCTCTGAGTGTCTGGTTCTTAGTCTGATGGTCGACCTTTTGTAATGTCAGCATGTTTATCTCCGATTCCCTCGCCGTCCTGTCGTCTGACGGCTGACTCCATGTCGTTGGGTTGGACAGGACTGACCACAAATCCACATGAGAGATCAGATGTCAGTGCGACTGAGAACGCCCTCTCTTCAGTCCACACAGTCCTCATGATCTACAGTTTCTAACTTTGATACGATACATTAACATATATTGAGATTTAATACCTCAGGAACAATTAGAGCAAAACATCTTAGATATGTATTAAAATAGAACAACAGAATTAATGTAGTAAACATTAAAGATCACATTATTTTAGCAAAATCTGTGTTTTTCTGTGTATCTCTGTTTGGTAGGTCGACTCAGGACTTTTCATGGCTCATACTGATTATTAATAATCACAGACTGAAAACTGATGTTTGGGATCGATGTTCATTTGAAGTGAATTTGAAAGAAGTTCAATTTACTCAAGTAATGTTCTTAAGTACAACTTTGCTCAAGTTTTCTGCTCCTTGCTACTCCCACTCCTCTACATGTTCTGATACATTTAGTTACAAGTTACTTTGCTGATTCAGATTACTCAGTGTTTATAGGCTGTAAGTTGTGACCAGTCAGATAGTGTTGTGGGTGGGACCATGTGTGAGAGGACGTTCAGCATCAGAGCCAAAGTAGCACATTTTTAAATTAGTTTATTCTATCTGCAATATAACATCTGCGTATATTTAACCATAACATGTATCTACAGCAGACAGAATCACAGACTGCAGCGTCTCTACAGACTGACTGGAACTAGTTTTCCACAGAGTCCAGCAGGTTTGCACAGGAAGACAACAGATTCATTCACTGAATATCTGATCCATCGATGTGAAGCTCTTTAATCTCACGGTGAAACCAGAAAACTGGATCCATCTTTGTAAGTAAGAATTTAAGCCAGGTGAGGTGTCCTGCTGACACTATGGTCCCATGCTAAAGAAAAAACTTTCAGACCATTAGCATATATTTCTGTTTTATGATCAAAATATAACGTTTTCACAGGCAGTTTCTTGGCAACAGCTGGAACAGTCATCACAATCCCATCAGGCTCTGATGTAACGAAACATTGTTCACTACTGCAGTAAATAGGACGGACCTTGGATACGACTTAGCAGCGGAGTAAACTAGTCCATCAGTTCATTGAACCCTTCAGCTCAGCTGTTAGCCATAAAGCTAACGTTATGCTAACAAGATTCTAAGTAAATAACACTGAGTATTTTTGACAAACAGTAAATATAATTCTAACAGCATGTTAAACATCAAATAAAGCTAGCTAACCCGCCCTGTCACAGGCTTTACTCTCCGTGTAGTTTAATCTGTTAGTGGTTATTTTACCGTTCAGCCTGCGGACACTTTGTTTGGTCGCTCCGGGTCAAACTGAGCTGCACCGGTTTGCTTTTCCATCAGCAGTCTTATTGGGCCGAGGTGACAACTCGTCTCGTAACAATCACCGTCTCCCCCTCCAGTCGATACTGAGGTTTGAGCTGAGAGAAAGAGGTCTTTAAAAGTCAGTACTACTACTCATTTTCTAACTGTTAGCTGTGTTTAGTTAGTGCTGCTGACAACACGCTTCCTGTGAGGCTGCTTCAAAATAAAAGCCTTTAAATGACTCCACACTTTGTTAGCAGTGATTCTTCCATATCACTGCGGCGATCGGGACTAGCACCTCGTTGGTTTAAGACACACCTTCAAGCCCAGTTGTGCATGATGGAAATGCAAATCCCTGCCGTGCCGAGTCAAGCCGAGCTGAGCCGAGCCGGGCCGGGCCGGGCCGGGCCGGGCCGGGCCAGCAGATGTGATGAGACAGCATTAGGTTACTTAATAATTCACTGCAGCCCTGAGTGGGTTCATTAATGCCTTTTAGGCGTGGTCTGATTTCACGAGTACTACCACTGACTGCTACTGCTACCATTATAAAGTTGCTTTTACAAAGTGTTTTACATCAAGTGCTCCTCGTCTGCTCAACCAATCACAGCCTCTGAACACTCGCCGTGTCTGTCATGTGACCAAAGTGGCAGATAAACCCCACAGAGCCTCTGACAGTGAGGAGACTCCTGATGGTAATGTGGAGCAGGAGAGTGAGTGCTGCGGTCTGGATGCTGATGTGGAGACGGTCTCTGAGTCCTGGACCTCCTGCTGGTTTTGGATCAGATCCCTCCAGGCGTTCATCTCTTTCCTTAAATCCTATTTCTGTGTACCGTGTCCTCGTCCTCCTCTGATCCGCTCCCTCTGCAGCCTCCTCCCTCAGAACTCTGCCTGTAAATACTCCACAGTCAGCTGCTGTGTGGCTGCTCTGACCTTTGACCCCCAGCGGTCGATTGGTCGTACAGCGCTGCAGTATTGTTGTAGGCTAACCAGATCCTAGCTTTAGGGATCCAAATGGTTCATTTTTTTCCAGATTATTAGTTATTAAGGAGACTGATAACTGATTATAGACCAGATTTACATTTCCAAATTGTTATTTATTAAAATGTACTCAAGCGTAAGAGCAAGAACATTTTACAATATTTTTAATTAATTTTGATCAGGCACAAAAAACACTTAATTTTAATTTAATTAACAATGAAAACATTTGTTGGTTGCAGCTCTTAAAAACAAAAGACTTTCAGTTTCCTGAGTTATAAAACTGAGAGAAACAGCAAATACAGTTAACAAATGTTTGATATTTCCCTTCAAATGACTCAACAAAACCATCAGAATTACTTTCTGTCAGCTGATCGACTAATTGATTTGTGAAAAATGACCTCAGAAATATTTTTCTGTGTCAGCTAACAGACGCTGATGCCTCTGGGGATTTGAACCAGCAACCTTCACGGTACTTGTGCATCTTCTCCCTGCAGTGCTAATCTAACCCCCACCCCACAGACAAGGTGTTAGGGCCTCAGGTGCAGTGTGTGTGTGTGTGTGTGTGTGTGTGTGTGTGTGTGTGTGTGTGTGTGTTTGTAGGGCAGCGCCTCAGTGTTGGGACTATTTTCAGCTCTTATTAAGTGGGTGCTGCAGCTCTGTGGCTCCGTCAGCTCAGTTTAAAAGGAGCTCTGCTGCTGCTCACCTGCCTGCAGACACACCTCAGCTCAGGACGCCTCCACACTGACCCACACACACACACACACACACACGTTAACACCACATCTGTCCACATCAGGACTGAAGGCTCAGGTCACACACTAGTGCATTTCTGGCTATCATGACAAAGACGACATTTCAAAATGAATTGTACAAAATAATCAATTTATTTTTTAGTGTAAAAACCTGAACAGCAGCTCTCAGTGCTGAAATGTTTTTAAATCACATTGTTGATTTGCAGAGTAGTTACAGTCCCAGTACTGAGCCCTGCTTCTGGTACTGGTTCTGTGGTATGAGGCTCAGTGTTTGGTTCTGCAGCTGCTGTATGATGAGTATGACCGTGATATACTGACAGGTGTTTACTGAACACACAACACCTGTGTGATAAACACACTGCAAACTGTGAACTGCCTGAGAGCAGCTGAGCTGCAGTCTGTAGGTGGATCAGCAGCAGCAGCTTTATCAGCTTTATCATCATCGGTCTTCAGTCTTGACTGCTGGAGGAAGTGGAAACACTGACCGCAGAGAGAGACACACATACACTAAAGACATGCCCACTAAACACACATACACACACACACTAAAGACATGCCCACTAAACACACATACACACACACACTAAAGACACGCCCACTAAACACACACACACATACACACACACACTAAAGACACGCCCACCAAAGACACGCCCGCTAAACACACACACACATACACACACACACTAAAGACACGCCCGCTAAACACACCCATTAAACACACATATACAGTCCCTCCTCCTCCTCTTCCTCTTCTTCCTCCTCCTCCTCCTCCTCCTCTTCCTCTTCTTCCTCCTCCTCCTCCTCTTCCTCTTCTTCCTCCTCTTCTTCCTCTTCCTCCTCTTCCTCTTCCTCTTCCTCCTCCTCCACCTCTTCCTCCTCCTCCTCCTCCTCTTCCTCCTCTTCCTCTTCCTCTTCCTCCTCCTCCTCTTCCTCCTCCTCCTCCTCCTCCTCAGTCTGCAGCAGCTGGAGGTTGAGGGCTGAGCGAGTCGTGTCCAGTTGAAATGACCACAGACAGACAGAGCAGCAGTGGCTGATGGGAATATTGATCAGCTGTTTACCTGCTGACTGACGCTTGCTGTCAGACGGTGATGACTCCAGTGTGTTGATGGAGGAGCTGTTTGCTGCTTTCTGCTCCGCTGGGAAAACCTCACTTAATTATTCATGTTAATTACAGGCTGCTGAAGCAGACTTACAGGATGAGACGTCGTTTAACATGTTCTCTTTAAAAAATGTCAGTTAAATCAGGAAACCTGTCGTCACGTCAGCCTCTGGGATGTTATATCGCATTTTATCATCTTATATGATTATTAACTTGTAATTCCATATCTAGATTTATACATTTTATTTTGTAAATCCAGTTTATCTACTTTTCATTTTGTTTTTGCGAAATTTTCAAGTTTCCTATTTTTACATAAATATTTTTCTTTTTATACCTGATTCTTCTTTTATTTGTTGTTTTATCATATTATTAATAATTTTATCATTTTAGTTATTTTTGTTTAAATAGATGCTTCTAATTTTTTTGTTGTGTTTCATTTGGATTTTTATGTGTTTTCCTTTTTATTTTGTTTCATTTTTTTTTATGGAGCAACAATTCATTCAGTATAAAACGCAATCTAGACAGATTAAGTTCACATGTTTGTCTTTTCTAATAGGACCTACAACAACAATATAAACAAGGTAATGATGGTGAGGATCCTCAGCTCGCTCTGTCAGCTGCTCAGAAACTTCTCACCCCAAACTGTTGAGCTGCTCCGTCTTTCTTTCTCTTCTTTGTCTTCAGCTTTGTCGACTTGCACTTATTATTATTTTTAGTAAACTCGTAAAAGGAGGAGGAGGAGAAAGAAGTCAAACTAGAAGACGAAGAAGAGGTAGAAAAAAGAATGATAATAACTATGCTGACACTGTCTTTTATCATGAGGGAAGAGGAGAAATACTTTATTATTAATTATAAATCCTGTCTGAAATGTGTGTGTTGTTTGTTGAGAGTGACACGAGTGTGTGTGTTGTGTATTTGCGGTGTGACTGTAACAGTTGTTGTTTACGCTGAAGAGACGTCATGTGATCACGTCTCATGTTGAGCTGAACTCTGAGTCCAACTGTGACGACAGAAGCTCCGACCAGGAAGTTAAACAATTCACCCAACTACCAACCCAACACACAACCTGACTGGTGTGTGTGTGTGTGTGTGTGTGTCTCTGTGTGTGTCTCTGTGTGTGTGTGTGTGTGTGTGTGTGTGTGTGTGTGTGTGTGTGTGTGTGTGTGTGTGTGTGTGGTGTGTGTGTGTGTGTGCGCGCTGTAAGAGGCTGATGTGCCCTGGAGAAGGACACAAGCCAAGAGGAGCATCCATGCGTATTAAACACACACACACACAGAGCATGCTGCCAGCAGACTGCGGGGAGGTGAGGAGAACAGAAGGAGAGGTTAGAGAGGAGGAGGAACAGAGAGGATGCTGGGAAGGCGTGGGCAGGGCTCTCAGATGAAACAGACGAGTTAAGAATTGCCTCTTAGCTCCGTTAACTGTCTGGATGTTGTGACCTTTGACCTCCAGTGATGATGTAAATGTTTTTTTTTTTTTAAGGAAAAGCTTGAAGTTGAATTGGCAGTTTTCCAAAGGGAGTTCTGTATTGCGTTTGTCTAACAAGAGCTCTGGTGAATGGAGTTTGTTCTAAAGTGAAGTCCGCCCTCTTTAGTCCCAGCAGGATCTGGTGTTTGGATAATGGACTGACAGAAGAAGCTTCCATGACTCACTTATTATCAACTTCATTATGTTCATTATTTTTTACTTCAGACAATCTAAACAAATGTCTCAGTAGTTACCTTTCAATTCAAACATGCAAGTTAAGAGCTGCAACAAATCATTTTTAAATCATCTGCCAAATATTTTCATCATTGATTTATCAGTTTGATTGCTTTTCTCTTTAAGGACGGGTTCTACGTTAAATTGGCAGTTTTCCAGAGGGACTTCTGTGTTGGTATTGGGAGGACTGTTCTTGTACCTCGGTCACTGAACGCTCCTTCACCTCCTGTGGATGTTTTCTTGTTTGCAGCCATCAGGAACAATCAGCTGACGCTCTGTTAACTCCCACAGTGAAAACATCTCTGACTGGTTGAAACAGTTTATTCAGTTTCTTTAAACTCCACATATCAAACCTCCTGTTGCTCTGCTGTTGTCGGCTGTGTGCTGAACAGCGTTGAGTGTGACGGTTTCCTCTGCAGTGGTTTTGACAGCAGAGTGATTTTCCCTCCTCTTCCTCCTCCTCCTCCTCTTCCTCCTCTGATCCTCTGTCTCCCCCGGGTCTCTGCCTCTCTAAACTCTGCATTGGTATTCATGCTGATGGAGAACCTCTGTGGTTCTGCTGCATATTAAACTGAGCTGTCATATCTGCAGCGGCCTGCGCTCGCTGAATAATGGATTCCTCTTTGTGTTTCTGTGGCTTTTAGCAAGAGAGAGATGAGAGAGAGACGCAGAGGGATGAAGAAATGTGAATTTTGTTAACATGATCTGTTTTCATGAAAGCGATCCTTCGTGGAGCAGAAGAACGGACAGACGGTAGATTTGAGAGTAAATGTTTGTGTCCACTGAACCAGCAGGACGGGCCTCAGTCTGCTGTTCTGTCAGAACTAACCTCACTGACTCTGGATTATTTTCAGTAGCCATTCACTATATTTAGATGTTGTGATTTCCTCCACTGTTTTCAGAGGACAGATGACTGTGTGAAGACTTGTAGTCGCTGGTTGGCCGTTGACTTTAGGGTTCAGTCTGTGGATCCATGTGAGCAGCCGGTGTTGGTCTGACGTGTCCTCACCTCGACTGTGTCGTGTGGTTTGTAGGTTTGTAAAAGTTTGAATTCTTTGTTTCCTTCACAAGAGGGAGAATAAATAACAAGAAAGGCTAATTTAAAGGGTTTTATTGTTCCACTCTGCTGCCATATGAGCAACATTTAATGATGTAATTATAGTGTAATGTGGTTTGTTAGTTCAGAGGCTCGAGCTGAACGTGTTCAACAAAAAATCATCATTGTGATTATTTTGTGAGATATTGAGATACACGTCTGAGGTTTTGGTTTGAATGTGAATTTTTGAATTTGATTTTCACTGGAAATCTGCAGCACCACCGTGTTTGATTTGTAACCCAGAAGTTCTACACCTGTCAGGTGTAACATCATGACCGCTGACAGGTGAAGGGAACAACACTGATGATCTCTTCATCACCTGTGTGTGGCACCAAGTGAACATGTTGTCCTGTTGGTGTTAGAAGCAGAACATATGGACAAGTGTGAGGATGTGAGCAACTTTGACGAGGCCAAACTGTGATGGCTTGACTGGGTCAGAACAAATCCCGAACTGCAGCTCCTGTGGGGTGTTCCCAGTCTGCAGGGGTCAGTATCTATCAAGAGTGGTCCAAGGAAGGAACAGTGGTGAACCAGGACTGAAGTCTGTTGGATTATTAAGTTTATAACGTGCATGTAAAGTCACTCCTCTGTCTAACAGCACTGTGCTGTGACGTGTTGAAGACTGGACCTCTCCTCGGAGCAGTTTGCTGGTTCTGTTCTCAGCCTGCAGCTTCTTTCTCCTCGCCGGCCCGTCGGCAGCTTTGTTTCCATGCGGCCTCTCGTGAATCGAGCTCTCTTTGTGCTGACAGGAAGTGCTCGAGGTTTGGATTGACTCTGCTGCTTCAGATCACAGAGTCTGACTTCCTCTGCCTTTCACTCTGCTGGGAGCTTTTTAATGGGCCACTTTCCCCTGAAAGCTGCAGCCTGGTCTGATCTCAGGTCAGACGGTTTGATCTCATCTGATCTGATTGATTCTGTCCAGTCCATATCTGGTCCCTTTGACTCTGAGCAGGTTCACTGGATCTGATGGTTTTAGATTGTACTCAATCTCGAAGGCGCCAACAACCTGTATTTCATGTGAACCGTAGCGATGGCTGTATTTCATGTGAACTGTAGCGATGGCTGTATTTAATGTTTCTGCGGTTTCCAACCTGAACATTAGATCATCGACTGGCCGAGCTGCACGACGGGAACAAGTGACAGAGTGACGGAGCAGGACGACTGCTGCTCTGCACAGAATGTGATGAGCTGCTTTAGTTCATGTTCAATGGATCATATGTTTCTCTGAAAAAGTCTCTTTCTGTTCTGATTTAATGACCTGTCAGTTGATCTACATGTCAGTAAATGAAGTGAATGAAAACACTGTGGAGGATGTTATAATAAGTAGCTCTCACTTTCTTATCGAAGGTCAGGTGGAGACAAAGATTCATGCAGAAGTCTGAAACATCCAAAAACTCTAATATCTTGAGATAAATAACTAATTTTTCACTGTCATTTCTAAAAGTTCTTGTAAACTCAGGCAAAGCAAATGAATCAATGATGTTTGGCTCTTAATGCTGACTGAAAAACTAAAGTAATACAGGATGAATCCAGATTCAAACCTGCAGCGGATCATTTATCTTTGAGTCTGATGATTATCTTCTTGATGAATTGATGAATTGATTGGGACATCCTCAGGAGTCTTGTGTTACTTATAAAAGTCTCACATATTTGAAAATGGTTGCCAGTTAATTGATTTATCTCCGCTGCTGTGGATTAATCCCAGTTTAAAATGATAATCGATAGCAGTCCCTCCAGTAAGTCAATAAATGATGATCACATTATCTCAGTTAGTCTGTGTGAATCTGAGTCATTTGTCCTCTCTGGTGAAGCCTGTAAGCAGCGAGGATTCTGGGTAGGGAGTGGCAGTGAAATGCTGCAGATCTGATGGCGAAGCGGCTCTGATGTACCCACACTCCCCCTACCCCCCTCCCTCCCTCCCCCACCTCAGGGGGACGCCTCGCCATCTGGGTGGACACAGAGACAAGAAGTCCCTGCCAGACAGTCCTGAGGGACAGAAACACACGAGCAGGCGTCAGACTGTAATCAGCCCGCCGTTAAAACAACAGAGGGGGCGTGGCGTCAGGTACAGGTGAGACAGGAGAGAGTCCGGATCCATGAACAGGTCTGTGAGCTGAGAGGTGGATCACACAGATTGATAATAATGGAGAGGTGATAAACAGTAGAAATATCTGGATAAATGACTTTTCTTTCTGTGGTGTGAAAGCTCCACTGTTGTTCTGTGTTCAACAAATCTGTGTTGATAGAATTATGAAAGGAAAATCTCAGACAAGACAGAAAAAATCTGCAGGTCACTGGTTGTCTTTTGCCTTGGCTTGGCCAGATGAGGCTATGAAACTGGCCAAACAACCTGTGAATGTGGAGAAGAGGACCATACAATGCAGCACTGCATTGTCTGCCCCCTACTACCGAACCAGTGCAGCTTAAAGGATCTCGCAGTGTTTAATAAAAACGCAAAGGACTGTGTAAAGAAATGGGAAACTGTCATATAACCAACCAGCTTCAAAGACACGAAAAGAAGAAGAAGAAGGTCACTGTTTCTGTCCGTCTTCTCAGTCGAGGTCTCTACATGGACAGAAACTCAGGGGATACAACCTCAAACACAGATTACAGATTGTTACAGATTCTTATAGATCACATGTGAGCCAAAGCTTTGAAGTTTCTCACCAACACTGAGTTCACTTTCATCCGTCATGTTTCAGCATCCACTCAGCAGCTCGTGAGTGATGATTTAGTCCGACTGTGTGATTTGTTGTTTCCGTTCGTCACTGACGGACTGAAACATCTCCGAGCTGGGCTGAAAGTGTCACACAGTTAGCCAGTTAGCTCTGCTGAGGAAGCTAAGCTAAGACAACATGAACAACAGCAGCAGAAAAGAAACATCACTGACAGAAAATATAACCGAGTGTCTTTAGTTCATCTGAGCTGGTTTGATAAGAAAATATTAAACAGGACATGAAGACGTGTTAGCAAACTTTAATTTCCTGTAAACAACACTGAGGGGAGACGCTGCTGTTCTGTGGTGGGCGACTTAAATCCAGATGTTAGGATGCTCACTTCATCACTTCATCACTTCATCACTTCACACTTAATTAAGATAGTCTTTGGTTGCAGCCTTTACAAATGAAAAGGCTTCACACTTGTCTCCTTGTCTTGTACTCTAGTTAAAAAAAATATAATTATTTCTACTAATATTTTAGTTCAGTATCAGTTGGTATAAAATACATGAGATTCTAAAGTATTTTCTTTGTTGTTGTGGATTTAATTTATTGTTCTTCCTGGTAACTGAGGTGAAAAACATGAATGATGGAGGAAGCAGGACGATGAGGAGCACACACAGCTGTGACCTGTGTGATGGTGTGCTGCCCCCTGCTGGACACGAGTGTCTGCACAGCCTCCACTGGGTTCACTGGTGCCGACAGACAGTTTTAGGAACTGACAGGAACTCTGTTGTCAGTCAGTTCTTCATCACTTGTATGAACTCTGCTGTAAAGCATGTTGAGTTTCCCTGTAGTGGGCAGTGTTTAACAGACCTGAAGAGGTTCTGGTTCTGTTCTGATGACAACGTGTTTTCATGCTCTGGTATATGTTGAGGTTTTTATCTACTTTTTAATCTTGACTGATGTTCATCTGCAGTAACACTTATTGTTGGAACTGCCAGTGATGAACTCAGCTGAAGCTCAGTTTACTCCGTTACTGTGCTTCACTACAATATTCACTATTTAAGTATTTCCATTTTCTACGACTTCATTCTTCCTCTCCACTACATTCATTCTACACGTTTAGTTACTAGTTACTTTGCAGATTCTGATTACTCAGTGTTTACAGGCTGTTAGTTGTGACGTGTGACCAATCAGATGTTGTGGGCGGGATGTGAGGTGAGAGGATGTCGGATCAGAGCCAGAGAAGCATGTTTTTATATGATTTATATCATAAACAATCTGACAGAAACATCACAGATACTGAGAATCTGCCAGGCAGATCATCAGTGACCCTGTTCTGAAGAATACATTTTATTTTCTCATCTAAAGTTCCCTCTCTAAAAAACTTTGACTCTGATGTCCACAACAGGAATTTTAAAGAGAATCTATGTAAATTACTGCATGTTTAACTAGAGAATGTGTCATTTGCACATTTAAACATAAAACATCAGAACACTGAAGCTGTTAAGTAGTATTTTATTATCATTTATGAAATAGAAAACAACATATTTTCAAATGGAAGAAAAGCAGCGGGAGGATTTGTTGTTGCTGTTGTGTCTGCAGGAGTCCAGCAGGGGGAGCCACTGCACAGCTGTGAGCTGTACAACACACTGACCTGAGATCAGCGATCAGTGGTGGCTTATATGAGACGCAGGTGACCACAGAGTGTACGACTACCTGCTGACAGACAGACGACAGTCAACAACAGCATCTGAACCACAACACTGCAACAGACACACATGTACTGTCACCTGACCCACAGCCAGCAGGGCCCGGGTCATATCAGGTCCACCTGAAGACACACACACACACACACACACACACACACACACACACACACACACACAGCAGTCCAGAGTGTGTGAGCGATGTGTAAAAAGCAGCAGAGTAAATTTAGAAGGAGGCCGTCACATCTGAACCTGTCAGCTGTTATCACTGTCACTGCAAACACTCAGTCTGCACTGCTGCACTGTGTGTGTGTGTGTGTGTGTGTGTGTGTGTGTGTGTGTGTGTGTGTGTGTGTGTGTGTGTGTGTGTGTGTGTGTGTGTGTGTGTGTGTGTGTGTGTGTGTGTGTGTGTGTGTGTGTCTCAGGCTCTGATAATGAGGCGCTCCAGCAGCAGCACACCCAGACTGAAGCTAATTGGTGCAAACTGTCCAAAATGTAAGTCCCTTGAACAGAAGCTTGATGTGCGGCTCGTCTGTTCTCCTGTCGCTCACTTTAAGAAGCTGTAGAAGAGCTCGCTGATTTCACTCCTGATAAAAGTTCACACGTTCAAGTGTAGAAATAAAAAGTAATAAGGGAAACAAAACCGTTGTTCTCGCGGCTCTTTTTACTCAGCATATTGTGATCAGGCAACACTGTGGCCAGCAGGTGGATATGGAGGACTGAAGCTGCCCAAATTAAAACGTAAATACAGGAAGATAATTATAATATGATGTTTTAATGCTTCAAAAATGATTTTAAAAAATCAAGCATTATTGATTTAATTCATAAAATGTGACAAACTGGTATGTTTTTTTTATTTGCTTCTGTCTGTATTAATGAATTTATAAATACAGGACTGAAAGTAAGTTACAACATCTCCGTCACTCCGTCTCTCTCTTGTGAACGCGACATCTTCACAGGGAATCCCTTCAGGTTTGGAAGAAATGTCCACTTGGACTCAAAGATGAACTGATTTAGATTTTGGTAAACAAAGGTGAAAGGTCACTGTGCCGAAGCCCCGCCCCTTCCTGTTAATGTATTGATCCTTCTGTTGTTTCTATGTCTAATTGACAGTTTACCCATCGTTTTTAAATCTGTATTCATATTTCTCTGTGGAACGTTTTAAAATGCATGAATTAGTCACGTGTGGTCTGAAGTGAGCAGCAGCACGTTCATAACTACAGTTTAGATTCTCAGTTATTTAAAGAAAACAGCTTCAACATGATCTGATGTAAAGAAACACAGAGCTGCTTCTTCTTCTTCTGTCCTCCTCACTTCTCACATCCTCTTTCATCTCCTCCTCATCCTGAATGACTAACACACAGAGACAGACAGTGGGTGGATGTGTGTGTGTGTTGTGTGTGTGTCTGTGTGTGTGTGTGTCTGTGTGTGTGTGTGTGTGTGTGTGTGTGTGTGTTGTGCACAGAAACAGACCAATTAAAAGCCGGCAGATAGAGACGATCAGATGAGAGAGATGCAGCGACTCTCTCTGTTCTTTCTGTCGTCAGTCTCAGGAGGAATCTCTCAGCTTCCTGACGTCTCCGCCCAGGACGAGCTCCACCTCGCTATCACACACACACACACACACGCACACACACACACACAGTGATCAGATGGGTGGTGTTTCTGGTGTTTCCTGTCTCGGAGAGGTCGTCCCCCGTTCAGTCTGCAGACGTTCACTAACTTCTCATCGTTAGTTGTTTCTTTTGGTTTGTTAAATGTGCGTTTGAGATTTTACAAACAGTCACTTCACCTGTTAACACCAACTGAAGTGGTGATCGATCAACAGACAAATAATCACGTCTTCTCTGATATTGATCTCTGGGTAAAGTCTTCTCTGTAGCGACTCGTGTGATGAACTGTGTGTGTTTTGGACCGTCGAGACTCGTTCGTATCTAACATGATCACTGCTGATGTGAATATTCTAATGTTAAACTGACTTCACATCAACAACGTTCATGAATTATTTGATATTTACACGTCTTTATTATTATTTTTGATATTTCTCTTGACAAATGAACTATTACTGACCTTTAAGCTGCTCTTGTTCTTCTGCTTGTTTTACCTGAGAAGTGTTGAAATGTTCCCGGAGCACCAAACCTGAGCAGAACGATCAACACGTCCTTTTCTTGTAATATTCTAGTAATCATCTAAAATTATATTCAACCCTCATAATGTTTTTATGGTGTTACCTTTATATGCTTTTATGTATTTTGTGTCTGAGGCACGTTGAAGGTGATATATCAAAGTTAGTTGTAATATTACCTCATAATAATAATATTTAAATGATTGACCTTCTATTTAGGAATAATCTGTATAATACGAAACTTTTGTTCCCATTGCACTGTAAAGGGAAATTCTAATGATTATAAAGTAATAATCAAATCACATTTATTCAGAAGTGTCATCCTGTACATTCCAGTAGAATAACTTCTGTTATGGTGGCAGTTTTTCCATCTTAAATAAAATCTAGAATATGTATAACGTG